>NC_052505.1:36547944-36551575 GCF_014356525.2 Nilaparvata lugens | reverse complement strand
AGCATCAATGACCAATGATTTTTTATCTGAGAATAGAATATTGAATTGAAAATATTAGAATTCATAGAATAAGAAAAATACAGTCACTATTTAAGCATGATTTATCTAAAGTATAAACATGGAACAGCCATCATTTTAACCACTCTATTTCTAGGATGAATAATGTTGTTACATGTGTGTACTTCTGTTAAATTGGTGCATCCAAAACCATATTAACAACTCGACTACAGACCATATTAACAACAATTTACTAGTAGTTCTGTGAACAGTGACCTCGCGCAGTTATAACGACGTCTCAAACTATAAGCACATCCACACTGATACACTAACTACTTATTTGATCAGATCATGCTTACACAGGATTCAATTAACATATAATAACGCTTTTCGTTATTATATTAACGCTTTCCGTTATATTATTATAACGCTTTCCGGAATTCAGCGCAAGAAAACCAGAATACATCTAGGCGCCCAGACGAGCTGTTATAAGTTATTTGCATCCTATTAAATAGTGCATAAATATTGCATTCAATGAGGCATGCAATTTATAGTCTACACAGCTGTTAATTTTTTACCAAGTTACATTGAGATATTGAATTGGATGTGTCATGTGGCATGCAATTTATAGTCAACTCGACAGCTGATTTGAGATGAATAATTCTATAGTCTGATTTTTACTCTAATATTGACATATGAATGAGGATCCTTTTTCCTTTGATATTATCGTTGAAATACAAAATTTCCAAAAACCTTGTATATACGTCGACGCGCAATTTGAAAAGGAACATACCTGTCAAATTTCATAAAAATCTATTACCGCGTTTCGCCGTGAATGCGCAACACATAAACATTTAAACATTCAAACATTTGAACATTAAGAGAAATGTCAAACCGTCGACTTGATTCTTAGACCTCACTTCGCTCTGTCAATTATCATTTTTGTTGAAGACCTGTTCGAGTATTCTCTTACATAATATTATGTAACGTATATGTCAGTCATGTACTGTTATGTTAACGCTCATTAAAAAATACTTTCCCGTATATTGTATGTAACTTATATCAATATTGATTATATTTTAGTTGAAGGTGGTCATTTTCTAGCATTTACGTTTTTTTTTTGCAGAGCCTAAGTGCATCGAGATCGGTTGTGGAACATTACCTATCGGCACGCCAAGTGCGGAACCGTCCTAAGCCTGTTATTGCAGAAAACATTAAAGAGCATCTTACTCCAGAAAAGAGATGTTGGACATCTCTGACGTAGTAACGCCCCAACACTCCTAACAGCCTAACCTACGGTAACACTCTAACTTAGGGTGGTAACACTCTTTACTATGTTCACCTAGTGTTGGTTTCTGATGAGAAAGCTAAGTCGTCAATTCAGCTTCAAATATGTGAACTGTAGTATGTAATAAATAAAGATGTTAAGAGCTACAATGTGTAACACTTCATTCATTACCACACCAGAATTCCAACATAAATAAATTGAATATTTACTTGAAGATCTGTTGAACACGAAGGATATAATAACCCTCGCGGACTAAAAGCTTAATAAAAGCACACATGAAAGTCAAAGAAGGATCGACTGGTTGAGTGCGGATCACAGCTTAAAACATAGGTGTTGACCGACTCGTTGAATGTGTACCAACGGCTTAACCTACAATGCCAATAAATGGTTGAATGAGAACAAAAAACAATTTCAAGTAATTAGCCCATTCAAGGAGGGATGTCTTTTTGACAAGAATGTGTTTGAGTAATTGTTTTGAGTTATTTCAGTATGAATTATTCAGTTGATTCCATTATACTGTCATACTCGTACAAGATGACAGAACAAAAATGAAGAAATCACTTAATTGTGAAGGTATGAGATCAATTCCAATACAATCCGGTTAGATTTGAATGGCAAACAGAAGTCACCCAGTTTTCCCGATTACAGTATTTATATTCATCTATTCATTTATGGATTTTGAAAATAAACTGGTATAACATGTGAAATAGTGAGTATTTTGCCATTACATACCTCTCAGAAATTCACTGTTTTACCACCACCATTGGAATAATAATTATAATTGCTCCTGAATTGATGAGTGAATGAGAAACGAATGAAGTTACAGATAAGAAACATTGGAGTCAGATAGAATAATGAATGTACGTGGGTCATATTTTTCAACCTCCGATTACATATCATAAGACTGAAACGCTTTGAGTGCATATATAATTGCAAAAGAAAATAAAATTATGTGATTATGGATAAGTGAGAAGAACAATCAACAGAATATTGAAACTAATAGAACAAAAAAAAAAAATAAAATCAACTTCAATACTCCGTCAACCTAATCCTCAGACACATCGATTTAGCAGCATTTCTAATAGACGGATATGATGTCTCTAACAATATGATCTCTCTGAATTATCTATTCGTCACTGTCGGATGGATTAGGTATACTCAAGAATTAATTATGAAATTAGTAATCATGATGTAAATTTAATATACAAACGTAAGAGAAAATAATATTTCAAAATACAAGAAAATTAGGTTTTACAATTCCTACTATGCTGGATTCTGATGATTAGATGTTGATGTATATTGTATTCGTAAATACCTTATTATTATAAGTGGGAGGCCTCCTACACTTCTTTTTATATCGAACATTCACTTATCTTGTACAAAACACATGAACCTCTTCAAGTATTCTATAATTGTGGTGGATTTGTTCCCTTTTCAGTATTTATTTTCGAATGGATTTGTTGACAATTTTCCATGGCCATATCAAAGATTGTGATTCCAAATTCAACTAGATACCATAAGATTCAACGAGATTCGACGAGATTCAACGATATTCAATGAGATGCAATGACCGCTGTAGAATAAAAGAAAAGAAACTTTTAACCACTATCATTATAAAGATAAGTTGAAAAATACAGAATCTGTACTTTTTGAAACATGATGCCTTAATAAATTTGTCGACAGAAACAAAAATATTATTCATAAGATAAGATAAGATAAGATAAGATAAGATAAGATAAGATAATCTTTTTATTCAACACAGTACACTTTATAATATACAGTTGAATAACGTCAGGTCTTAATAAGTAACAATAATAAATACACAATAAAAAACACACATGGAAGACTAGAGTAGGCCTACCTACAAACTATGCTACCTTCTATCACTGAAATCCTTCACACTGTAGTAGGCTTGTGAAACCAGGAATTTATACACTTTACTCTTAAAAATTTTTATATCAGACAAGGACTGCAGCTCGGTAGGTAAGTTGTTAAACAATTTAGCTCCAATATAAGAGGGCATTTTCTCGTACAGATGCAGTCGGTGTTGTCTCAAAGACAGTTTATTCCTCCCTCTGGTGTTATAAGTGTGGATATCAGCAATTTTATTTAGATCAGATAAGTGCTTGTGAGTGAAAATTAACAGTTTGAATATATAAATTGATGGTAGTGTAAGTATATTTAAGTCAACAAAAGCCTGTTTACAAGAATCATTGGACTTCAGCCCTGCCAAGTAGCGGATTGCTCTTTTTTGTAGTCTAAATATTTTTAAAAAGTGTAACTCTGCAGTGCTTCCCCACAACTCTATGCCATAAGCCACATGTGAATAGAACAGTGAAAAATATA
>NC_052505.1:36507944-36542944 GCF_014356525.2 Nilaparvata lugens | reverse complement strand
CAGGAGAGCGTTATAGATTCCCAGTTTATTTATCCTAGCTTCAATATTAATCTTGAACAGAAATCAAGAAAAAGAAAATTATATGAATCCTGTCCTTGTCAAGATGAATAAAATAAGTTGGTGCATGTATCCAGGTTTTATTCAAATACTGTAGAAATGGTCAGTTGTAGTATTGTTTGGAAAACTGTAAGTGGGGTTGTATTATACATTGAATTATAAACAAGCACCTGTCAGGCAGTTCTGGTTTAGTACTTTGGCATTTCAAAACCTCAATTCAATCGATCTTGGCCAGAATAGAGTCTGTTCCACAAGTAAAGGATTGGTTCGCAGCTTAACCAATGAGAGATTGGAAATGATAGACTATCATTTCCAAATATATCATTTAAGAATTAATGATAATGCATTATTTGTCTGGAACCAGGTATAATCTAGTGCCACATGCGGGTAGGCTGAAAAGAGCATACCGACGACACAGATTGAGAGAAGTTAAGAAAAATGCTAATGCGCTATTCATATAGCAGAGGCTGCAAATCCATGTAGGGATGCTTGGATTTTCATCGATTTCCGTAGACGCAAATCAGGTGATTTGGACCAGAGTTTTGCAACTGCAGATGAGATTAGTCGGTTTTGTGTTGACTAGTTCAGGTCATGATGATGGCTTTTCTGATGAGTTGACTGAATTCTTAGCTACTCTTTAGAGAACTCCACTTCTTGGGGAGCATTTCTAATGGATTATTATATGAATTATTATGAATGGATAATTATTCAAATAAGTCGTCTTTAATGGTTTATTATTGTGATAATTCCATAATATTGTACTATTGAAAACTAATTATCAAGGAGTTTATTCCTATTTATTAAAATATTGTTTTTATAGTTTAATAATTAAACTATAAAAACAATATTTGTGCATGATGTGAATCATTTCAAGATTCATTTGATTTGATTATGTGTTATTATATTGTTGATATTGATATGTGAGCTGACGTTGTTGTAATATTTTGCCAATGCTCTAACTATATAATTTATTTTGAATTGTGATTCACCTTGATGTGTGATGGGGTTAAATATTGAACAAAAGTAGACCACATGCAACGGATTACTCCTACCACAATTCTGATTGGAACATTCATTCGATTGAAACTACTTAATCAGTTTTGCCAGTTTGTACTTTAATTTTTATTTTTACATAGAACTGAAATAAATGTGAGATCCTTGTATGCATGATATCTTTGTGAGTTCTCAACCAATTTTGTTCTATAGATATGTGAATAAGATGTCAAGTCCAAAGTGTTGAAAAATCAACCATGAATATAAGTAGGCTAATAAAAGAACCAAATTTTGATCGTTTTATATTTATAGGAATATGATTCCACAATGCGGAGTTCACATTTCCAAGTCATGAATTTATTGATGAGCCTCCTTGATAATTACTGTTACATCTCTATCTTTTCAAGAAAGAAGCATAATTTATATTATTGAGTACTCAACTGAACAATATTATCTCTAATTGTGTACGTCTGTATGCAAGATATGTAACGAAAGGAAGGACGTACAATTTCGAAATATATAATAATAATATTGAGGGTGATGCCCACATAAGCTCTTAGGCTTGTGCGTGGGTATTGAGTGAAAGGGATGATGATGAGAGATGACGACTGGGCTACTTTTTAGGTAGTCGGGACCGACGGCTTATTGTCTCCTCCGAAAGATGGAGTGGCCGTATCCATGTGATTGTGCTGTGGTCAAAAACTTTTGCCCGGGTCGAGATTCGAACTCGAGTTCTCTTGATTGTCATACCGTTGCGTAATCACTTACTCCAGTGGTTCTCAAAGTGTGGGGCGCGACCCTAAAGGGAGGCGCGATGATTCTTCAGGAGGGGCGCGAAGCTTGGTTGAAAAATTATATGAATAATTTACTTCTAAAATAATTACTATAAGCATCTTTCTTCTTTCATTCTTTTATTCTCTATTGATTGATACAATAAGTACATCATCAAAATTGAAGGGAGAGAAAAAATAATGACTTTCCCGAAGCCCCCCACCACTCTCCCACATACCAGTGAAAGCATTTTTCAAATGATTGATACATTTTTGAAGGACATTGACATGTATTGGAGCAAATGTGTAGGAATTTGTAGAGATGGAGGTCGGGCTATGTCAGGAAAGTACACTGGACTTCGAGGGTTGATCAAAAAGGTAGCACCAGAAGCTAGATGGACACACTGTATAATTCATAGGGAGGCTACTTTAGCTGCAAAAGGTATGACTCTTGAACTTGATGGAGTTCTACATGTGGTCGTTGAAACAGTCAATCTCATTAAGGCTGTTCAGTACACTTTTTTTATTATTCAAATTGGATAATATTTTTTAATAAATAATTGTTAAGATCATTATAAGAGTGAGAAAAACTGAAATTTTTAAGTGGTCCAATAAGCGAGTTATGGGTTGTTAAGATCATTATGAGATCTCAACAATTATATTGAAAAAGATTATCCAATTTAAATAATAATAAAAAGGTGTACCAAAAACATTAAAGGGCATGAAGTCATGAGTTTCTAGGATTCTCTGTGAAGACATGGGCTCAGAACACACAGCTCTACTGTTTCTTACTGAAGCTCGCTTGCTATCAAAAGGAAAGGCTTCAACTAGAATATTTGAGCTCATACATGAAGTCCTTATACTTTTGCTTGGGAAAAACCACCAAAACTGAAAGTTCTTCACCAACTCAGATTTTTTGCTGCAATTAGCATGCATGGTGGATATCTTTGAGAAAATATATGTCCTAGCCAAGTCTTTGCAGAGAAAAGATGCAAACATTCTGCAATGGACTGAAATGATGGAAAGCTTTGTGAAGAAGCTAAGTTTGTATGAGAGCGGTTTCAAAAATGACAACTTGGAGCTATTTCCTAATCTAAAGCACAGATGAAAGAAACACTACTTATTGCTTATTCCGTGTATAACACACTGTATGCTTATTCCGTGTCTAAAGATTATTACTGAAGAAATGTATCCAAAATTTCATACAAATGTATCTAACTCCAGCCAATGAGAAGAAATACGTTTTTGAAAATTTAGAAATCCTCAAAAGTAGTTTCGGAAAATATTTGTATAAATATAAATATAGCTTGTTTATTTAATATAAATATAAACTTGAATGGTTTGGCATGGATTCAAAACCCATTTAAATTCTCAATCAATGAGTGAAGAAAACCTCATTGATCTCCAAGGTGACTCTGTGCTTAAAATGAAGTTTGAAGAATATTCTCTCACATCCTTCTGGATTGGTGTGCAAATGAAACACCAAATTTTGAGTGATAATGTATTGAGGATATTGACTCCATTTGCGACAATTTATTCGTGTGAAACTGGGTTTACTGCTGTAACTTCCATGAAAAGTAAATATAGATGAAAACTGGTTGTGACCCAGGAACTTGGAGTATCGTTATCAGAGCTGACACCTCGTTTCAATAAACTCTATGCGAAAAAAACGAGCTCATCATTCACACTTAGGCTCTTTTTATTGTTCAATTGCAACAAAAATAACAACTATGTACGATAGTACCTGAATGAATGATAATTTATTGTATTTATAGAATTAGTTGTTTTATTATGATTGAGACTATCGCCCCATTGGGTTATGTATATGTGCTAAACTCAACTAAATAAATATTGAGTGTAAAATATGTAGGTAATATACGTACGTATACGTATATGTACAACATGCACAGTAGTCTATGCTTATACATGTAGGGGGACCCGGCTTACAGCTGAATCATGCAGGTGGGGCTCCAAAAAAAGTTTGAGAACCACTGACTTACTCCAACGAGCCACCCACGTTCTCTCTATTTATATATATATATATATATATATATATATATATATATATATATATATATATTTATATAGAGGAAGAAGCCTATTGAGGCAAAATAAATAAATGAATTTTTGTGAATGATTAATAAATTTATTAAGAATGTGATGCCTTACCAAACAATTATGTTCAACAACTGTCTAATTATGATCTTTCAAAACAAAAAATTATAATATCTCATTCCAATATTCTATCTTCAAGGATTACCGTGCTTTGTTTTTTGGTTATTGAAAGTAGAACTTATCTAGTCCCAAATTGTATAGACGAATCCTCTCCTTGATTTGCAATGAATATATCGTAATAATAAAAAATAGTATCTTGGTCATTGGTGTTAGCCTCTCATCAGCAAGGTAATCATGAAAGTATCAATTGATCGAATTCAAAAAAAAATATTCATTCATCTACAAATCACATTTCTCCCCGGATAGTATGTTGAAAGTATACACAGAAACCTCCTCATTTTGTGGCTTTAATGTGCAATTATTATTAAACCTCCTCATTTTGTGGCTTTAATGTTCAATTATTTTGCATCCACTGCTCGAAGTAACTGCTATTGCTTTGGCCTTGAACTCTCAGTGAACTGATGATTCAGCAGTCAGTTCATTTTCAGCATAATTTACGGTTTTCTCAGCTCACAGGTGACAGCTCAGTTTCAGACGTGACGTTGCAATTACACACGAAAAGTAATTTCGATAATCTAAATAACACATGGGTAATGCCTGCAAAACCGAAGTTTTGAGTGTTGCCAGCGAGTATCAATAGAAATTTCCAATAAAAAAACGCCAATACAAAAATAAATAAATAAGATAAAAATGAATGATCTTTTAATAAATATTTATACTCGATCAACATGAAATTAATCAGTAGGCCTATGTATAATACCATATCATGTATTTTTTGCATACATCCATTCTTCTGAATAGGCTACATTATTTTTAATTTTCATGTGAATAATATTTACAACAGTTTTGCATCACAATATTTTATTGTAATCACTCATGATCCTTTTTTATTGTGTTATCCTTCCTTAGACTTTTTACTCACTTCCAAAATCTTGATGAATGGATGCACATTCGATAATTCCATTGAGTGTTCGATTTAATCTGAAGTAATAAAATCTTGAGCTTGGCATTCGAGGCTCAAAAATATCTCAACATATCCTTACAGCAGGCTACCCACAAAAGTTTTACATCATAACAACTTAGTCATTGTAATGAATAATAATTTTTATATCATATTTTAAACTTTTCACTCTATTCCATACTATTTTCCTCACTTCCAGTCTTCTGATAAATGGATACATTCATTCCATTGATTGTTTTCATCAATGAATTGGCATGAGATTGGCATTCTAGGCTCAACAACAGCCAAACACAATATTATTTTTTGAATGCTCAAATCGTTGTATGTTTCGAGTGTTATGAGATGATCTAATTTATTCTATTTGCAAAAGTATGAGACATTTTCTAAAACTCGTGAAACATGAATACAAATTTCTTGAGTTCTTTCAATCTATTGCAATACACCATTAATATTGAATTAGTTTCTTATTGTTGTACATAATTTCTTTACGGAAAGTAAGCATCATACAGCGTATCTCTTGCAGTTATTGAAGGCTTGATTAAATCTTATTGATCTTTATTAGATAATCTTATTGATTATCTTGATTTAAATCTTAGCCTTGCAAGATGAGTGTTGCAGCCAAAACTTGTGTTAAGAACCGGTTTTCTCCCCACTTCGTAAGTTGAACTAAACACACTATTTCTCCTCGGATTGTGGGTTGGAAGTGTACACACCATTTCTCCCCGGTTTGTGCATTGAAAGTGTACACATATTTCTCCCCAGTTTGTGCAGTGAAAGTGTACACACATTTCTCCCCATTTTGTAGGTTTAATGCGTAATTTTTTTTTCAAGTTAACATAAAAAAAATGTTACAATTGTATTAAAAACACATTAATATACCTTCTAAAACAAAAATTGAATCTCTAACATGTGTGTAAATGTGTGTAAATCAGCCTCCCCGCATTGTATGTTCATTTCTCACCTCCCCGTTTGTGGCCTTGTTCCAGTATGTGTGTGTGTGTGTGTGTGGTGTGTGTGTGTGTGTGTGTGTGTTGTGTGTGTGTGTGGTGTGTGTGTGGTGTGTGTGTGTGTGTGTGGTGTGTGTGTGTGTGTATGAGTGTATGTGCGTCTGTGTACACGATATCTCATCTCCCAATTAATTAACGGAATGACTTGAAATTTTGAACGTAAGGTCCTAACAATATAAGGATCCGACACGAACAATTTCGATCAAATGCAATTCAAAATGGCGGCTGAAATGTTGGCTGAAATACGAAAATGTTGTCAAAAACAGGGTTTTTCGCGATTTTCTCGAAAACGGCTCCAACGATTTTGATTAAAGTTATACCTGAAATGGTCATTGAAAAGCTCTACCAACTGCTACAAGTCCCATATCTGTAAAAATTCCAGGAGCTCCGCCCCATCTATGCGAGGTTCAATTTTAGATTCTTAATTATCAGGCTTCAGATACAATTTAAATGACAAATTAAGAGTGGGAAAGATTGAGCATGAGAATCTCTACAATTAATGTTCAGTAACATTTTCACCTAAAATTAAAAATGAGCTCGAAATTCGAGATGTGATTATCAATTGCAAACTGTTGGCAACTGTTGATTCTATTGAATGATTCACTATGAAGAGATAGCAGACCTCGTATGTCTCCAGCGTTATTGCCCTGTCACCAGCTGGCTCAAATCTTTGAATAGTAGACTTGAGATGCGCGGGAACACTAGCGTCAGGTGATAAATTTTCATAGCGGCAAGGAAAGTTGTGTGAGTGCGCCACACCAGATTTTCAATCAGGAGAACATAAGTTTGTCTGACCGCCATTAAGTTTATTTATTTATTTATACATTAATAGATACAATCATTCTCAACTATGAATGATTGGGAAAGGAGCAACAGGCTTAAAGCCCAAAACTGTTCCTTTCCCAAATTGAGATAGAAATTGTCCAAAAATAGGTTATGTTTACACTACACGTTTTTTGTCCAATTTCGAGTCCAAAATATTTATAAACTAGGAATTTAGAATTTAGGAAAGTTGAAAACCAAATTAAATAATAATACTTAACTAAATCATCACTAATAACTGAAATTAGTCCATTTAGCGTACCAAATGTGCACCATGGAGGCAAACTAGTGTTATACATATTTGAGTAAAAAACTGTTTGCTGGAAAAATTTTGAGGTTAAAGAAGGTTGAAAATCAATTTTCACAGAAAAAATTTTTTCAAAATTATCTTCACAATCACAAATGAATATAAAAAGTCTATAAGAGTTCCATCATTCAATGTGTCAATCAGATCTGGATTAATTCCTACACTAGTAACAGAAGGATCATAAATAAAATATTCTCGAACTCCATCATCATTACCCCAAGTCAATAAGTCTAGATCAGAATTATTTTTATATTTGAATCATCAATCTCATTATTCGATTCAATTTATGGAGAGCTATATTGCCATCCATGTTGGGCGACATTCTTATGTGGTGCGGTATTTTTGATATATACTGGAGCAGTTGTTAAAATCCCCAGCTTGCAAATAAATTTGCAAAAAGTTAAGGCCGTCCGGCTTGCAAATATGCTGGGTTCAGACCACAGCTCTAGCTCAGTAGTAGATGCATGAATAATCCCAACATAATGAATCACCATAGGTTTCAATACCTGGTGATCAATAATTCTTACCACTGCTTTCGTGAAGTTATTGAAGAATACCAATAAGGAAGTCAAAAAGAAAGTTGGTGACTGATTATCAGTAACCATATATTCAATCGAGAATAATAAAAATCAACTATGGTTTTTCTAGTTGATCCTTAAAACGCTCGTCATGAATACAGGTATGCACCAATTTATCCTTTCGAAATTCCTTGAAACTTACAACGCCAGTTCTTGAAGTTCTCATAAATTTGCTCATTTGTCTGAGGACCGCGACTGGGTCGATCTCTAATCTGTGACTGAGATCCTGCTCTACACAAGGTTTCCTACACCTCTCGCTGGTCTGAGGACCGCGTCGGGAACGATCTCTAGTCTGGAACTGAGATCTCGTGCTAAACAGGGTAGGAAAAATCAAGAGGAAGAAAGAGAGAGGATGCCGCAGTCTGGGAACTTCGACAAGGACGTTCTCAAGCTGTACCTGAGAGCAGGAAGCGTTGCAGTCTGTGACTTCAACAAGGACGTTCTCAAGCTGTACCTTAGAGCAGGAAGCATTGCAGTCTGTGACTTCAACAAGGACATTCCCAAGCTGTACCTGAGAGCAGGAAGCGTTGCAGTCTGTGACTTCAACAAGGACGTTCTCAAGCTGTACCTGAGAGCAGGAAGCGTTGCAGTCTGTGACTTCAACAAGGACGTTCTCAAGCTGTACCTGAGAGCAAGAAGGATTTTTGAATAGGGAAAGTGCAGAGAAAGTAAGAGAAAGGATGCCGCAGTCTAGGAACTTCGGCGAGGAAGTCCTCAAGCTGTACCTGAGAGCTAGAAGGATTTTAAAATAGGGACAGTGAAGAGTAAGTAAGAGAAAGGATGTCACAGTTTACCAACTTTGACAAGGACGAACTCAAGCTCCACCTGAGTTCTCTAGGAGAAGGATTTGGCTTTTCCTACTTGGAAGGACAATACAGGACCACTTAATGTTATGAAAATTAAATAAGGAAAATCCACCCTTTAAAATTGAGATTACCTTATTACAGAAAAGGAAATGTTCACAAGTGACCAGTCCTAACATACAAACAGTTACCTGAATCACTGCAGAACCAAATATGGAGAATAGCGAACAAATTCCCGCAACTAAACTTAAACGTTGTGAAACAACAGAGTCGAGACTCATAAATTAAGCACTCAAAAATAATCCACTGTAAAAGCCTAGTTGAATTTTCCACTCAACTATTAGTAGCACAAACTTGAGATCCCTTACAGGTTTCAAACCAAGGATAACTCGTTCACCCCCAGTGATACGAATTTAGGAAAAATAGCTGACAAGAAAGGAAATCCCACAAGGAAGTTCTAACTTCGAGTTGTCCGGAGTTTGTCCTACAATATTCTATATAAACACAAAAAAGAATAATTCCCCCAGAAATAACTAGTACTGGGAACGTCGTAAGGAGAGGAGATTCTCGACCCGATCTCACGCTCAACCACCAAACAACTGACTCTCTCCCAGGTCTCCTTGAAGCAGCACCGGGTCGCTGAAAGTTAGGAGGCTGGGGGAAAAGGGATTGCCGACCAATGGGAGTCTGAAAAGACGATCATGCCACTGGTCATGTGACAGGGTTTGACTCAGTTGCTCCTGATGTTAGGGGGCAGCTAATGATGACAATGATACTAATTACTACACTAAATTAGGCCGGTAAACAATCTTTCTATTCCAGAAATTTCATGAAGAGCGATACCGACCCGAGCAGTAGCCGCTTATCATTTTGATGATATGGGTGCAGCTAATGCAATACAAGATACAAGAACGGCTCTCCATTCGTCACAAAAATCCACTTTGTGACACCCCACTCCTACTAAGGAGGGGGGGGGGGGGTTGGAATTCAACGTACAAGGCGATGTTGGAAATACCGGCTACAACCACGCCACATCCGAGTCGACCCGTGAAGTTCAACCAACAAAGAAAAGTCAAGTCCAGGGGAATAATACGTCATATCCGGGAGGAAAATAAATTGGGAAATAGAGAGTCGACGTCAACAGTATCCCACTGTAAAGAAATGGACATGAGTTTTAAGATTATGGTGAGGACGGTATAGAGCTATAAAACTGAAATTCTTATGTATCTGGGAGCAGCAGCTGTAATAAAGGAAAATATTTAAAAGGAAATTTTGACAACTGTACTGAATACAAAAGAACGGAGTCAAGAAAGGAAAATAACAACAATAATCCTCTTCCCAAAAAAAAACTAACCTCCTAATTAATACCTCATTGAAAACAATATGAGATGAATGTCGCACTCTCATCCACTCCCACTTGCCATCGGGACCAATCACTATAAACCTAGGGCGGCCGGCCCATCGCTTACAAGCACCTGGCTTATTGTAAGGTTTGTAAAAAATGCGGGATCTGTCGAAAATCGGGGATTCAGGTTCCTGGAAGTAGACGGCGTCACTGACGAAAAAGCTGACGTTGGCGCAGATGACTCTACATCCATTGCGGTAACCTTCGCAGCTGCTCCAGTGATCGATGATGATGATTCTATGTCCTCTGCCGGAATAATTCTATAGTTAGTCAACACATCATGTATCAGCTGAAATGGTACAGGGGGAATAGCCTCTGGAACACGGGCTGCAGGTAGGGGGGGAAGAAGAGAGGGGGTGTGACGCAGGCGGGGAAGAAGTGGTTGAAGATGAAGAGAATGACAATGTGGAGGAAGTACACTGCCAGTGACCGTCCACCGGAACAAGCTCATTGACCTCTGATGTTGTTGTGTCGCCTTCTGGATCAGCTAGTAGCTCGTCCTCGTTCTCGGTTGGGACAGGAGAGACTGCTTCTGGATACAGAAATGACAGGGAAGAATCTGATGAACCGACAGGTGTAAATACATTGACGGCAGAACAAAAGGAGGAAAATTCTGAAATATCTAATTCTGGAATACTTCGACCAATCTCCAACACTACTTCAAGCAACAGTGTCGACAGTGCATACAGTAAGTTGCACAAATGTCTATTCAAATGGAAAATAATATATAACACAGCATCGGAATAAGAGAGTGAATCACAATAAAATGGATAGAATCGAAAGTAAAATACTGGAGCTGAAACCAAATTTTTCAACATAGAGTGATCATGTATAAGCCACAATATACGAGCCCTAAGCGTTGTATCAGCTAGCCAACAAGTGTCAAAGAGTAACACGGATGAGTCGGACCAGTTCACAAGAGCAACCACCACCCCACCCGTAATTTCAATAGGAATCACCCACTGTGCTTTAGTAGATATATGGCACAAAGCACCACGCCGCTCCCTCACTTACATGTTCCAATGTCGCACCTATAAACTACGGAACAACACACCATCCTCCATATTTCACATTATGGGAACACACTTCAGCGATGGATAAAAACCGATCAAGTAGACCAAGGCGCCATACTGCTATGAGAATCGAAGCACTACTGAAGCAATAGAAAGACAACTAGTTGGGCTTATACAAGAATATTCAAGAAACGACAGTGTAGAAAGATAAGATTATCATTATCGGGAACACGATTAAAAGCGACCCTACAATAAACAGATAACAAAAATATCCTGAAAGAAAAGGCTTGAATGTCTTATGCAATGCAACACCGAGAGAAGGAGCAAGAAACCAGTGAATCAACCCTGTCACGGCATCTGACGGGAAACATAATAACTAGTTGAATAAAGTGCTCTCCCCACACCTTGTGCTGTCTAAGACTAGTATAGGCAACCTGCGCTTCACTCCACTTACACAATTTGCAATCGCCTGCTCTTCTGGACTAGACTTCTCCTCCTCTTCCTCAACACATGGGGGCAACAACTTAATGTCTTTAACATGAACGGTCACTAATTTATTTTCTCCCACTTTAACTTTCACTACTGTAGGACTCAACATCTCAACTACCTCCCAGGGGCCTGAAAACTTTGGGGTGAGTTTTGCGGCAAACTGGTCCACTCCCGAAGATAAATAATGTTCTCTCTTATATATCAACTGACCTGGGGATAACTTAACATCTTGTCTCCAAAGATTATAATAACGGCTAGCATCCTTATATGTTTTATCCAAATTATCCACTACAATTTTCCTGGTTTGAATTAATACCTCAATATTTTCCTGTAGCGTGGCCTCACTACTTTCAAAACCCTGCCTACGTGGATCGTCCTGAGACTCGAATGCGGACTCACCTGGAGCTCTCAATTCCCTACCGATGTTTATAAGCTGGAGTATATTGGGTGCCTTGATGAATAGTTGTATTCATCGCAAAACCAAACTCTCTTATATATCAGTCCCAATCAAGTGGTTTTCTCCTACAAAGATTTGTATAATAGTTTTGAGTACACGGTTTACTCTTACAGTAGGATTACAACTAGGAGAATATGGGGGGTGAAAAACACATTTACGCCATTATCCTCACAATACGAGTGAAAATACTTGCTATTGTATTGGGTTCCATTGTCACAAATGAGCATCCTAGGTGCTCCATACCGTGTGACAATCAGTTCACGGAAAGCTTTCGTGACTCCTGCGCTATCTGCCTTAGATAGGGCGGCCACTCCCATCCACTTAGTGAATTGATCTTGAAACACGACTATGTAACGGTGTCCTAACTTGGAACGGGGTAACGGGCCGACTAAGTCAGTACTGACAGTCTCCCAAGGGTGAAACAATTTACAGGATTTTTTCATGTGACCATATGGGGTCCTCTGTTCTACCTTAATTTTAATACAGTTATCACACCTCCGAACATAGGTGGCAACATGATTAAACAATCCAGGCCAATAATATGGGCGCAAAATCTTGTCATATGTACGATATATGTCAAAGTGACCCGCTGTTGGAGCATTATGATTTTGTTGTAAAACTTCAGAGCGACAGCTCACTGGGACACAAAGCTTCCACCCCTCAGCACTCTGCTCTTCCTGGAGCCGCCTCCTAGGCCAAATAGATTATGTCTATACAACAACCCATCTCCAACTGTATAGTCAGGGAATTTCTCGGGGTCTGCAATCAGTAATGATTCAATTTTCTTTACCCAGCTATCATCGTTCTCTCGACTAATAGCGATAGGGGCCACCCCACCCTCGAAGTTCGTTTCTCCCAAAGCAAGCTCCTCCTTACAGGGGGTGTGTGAGAGTACATCTGGAACTATGTTGAACTTCCCTCTCCTATATTTTATTTTCAAATTATATTGTTGCATTCCCATTACCCATCACGCTCAACGACCAGTGGGATGAGGAATGGCATGCAACCACTTCAAGGACTGATGGTCGGTAATCACAGTAATTTCGTAACCTTCCAGATATGACTTAAATTTTCTCAGGGCATATATCACAGTGAGACACTCTTTCTCGGTTGTGGTATATCAGACCTCGGGACCTCTGAAACCCCTACTCGCATAAGCAATAACTTTCTCCCCACCATTGATCTCCTGAGTCAAGACAGCTCCCAACCCTTCCTCAGAGGCATTGGTCTGAATCACGAAGGGCAACTCAAAATGAGGATAGGTTAATACTGGGGCACAGGTTAAAGCATCTTTGATTTTCTGAAATGCCGTTTCCTCCTCTTCTCCCCACTGCCAATTCACCTTCAACTTTAACAAACGATGTAACGGATTTGCTAGCTCTGAAAAATTAGGGACGAACCTACGGTACCAGGAGGCTAACCCTAGGAAGCTCCTGAGAGACTTAACACACTGTGGGGTAGGGAAATCTCTAACAGCCCTAATCGTTTCTGGGTCGGTCCGGAGGCCTTGCTCTGTCACAATGTGACCTAAGTATTCCAGCTCAGATTTCAGAAAATTACACTTATCTTTATTTATAATTAGACCTGCCTCTCTCAACCTCTGGAAAACCCCTGCGAGATGTTCTCTATGGGATTCAAGAGTCTACCCAAATACTACCACATTGTCTAAGTATGTGAACACATACGGTTTAGGCCCTATCACCTGATCTAGCAAACGTTGAAAGGTAGCTCCAACTGGGTGTAAGCCGAAAGGCATCACTTTAAATTGAAATAGGCCTCTGCCTGGCACTATGAAAGCTGTCAATTCTTTACTATCCTCATCTAACGGAACTTGCCAATAACCACTCTTCAGATCAATAGTAGATATATACTTAGCATCGCGAAGCCTGTCTAAAATACCAGTCATATTTGGGAGGGGGTAAGCATCTCTATGAGTCACAGAATTAAGTTTACGAAAATCAATATAGAATCCCATTCAATTTTTTCTACTAATATGATAGGGGAACTCCACAAGCTACAGCTGGGTTCTATAACTCCCTGTTCAAGCATTGTATCAACTTCCCAATTGATCACTTTTTGCATGATAGGGTTCAAAGGGAAAGGTTCAACTCCTTCCTGGAGTTTTATTTTATGTTTCAAGATATGGGTCCGTCCTGGGAGTGAAGAGAATTCCTGGATTCCTTCTTTCAGAAAATTATCGAATTTCTCCTGCTCAGAGACAACTGATAACCTACCTTCCCCATCACTACTCCATAATCGGACTCCCTGGGGTTGCATTTCTAATACAGCTCCCATCTTACACAGATTTTTCCACTCCTAAAATCATACAAGGTTCAATATCTAGGACAACTGACACTTGCCACTTATACTCCTTGCCACATACAGTGACCAGTAAAGTGGTCTCTCCTTCTATCTTAAGATGTTTCGCGATCTCGCTAGAAACATATGACTTTTGAGATGAGGTATCAATCGCGGCATTCAGGTCCACCCCCTCTACTCCTACGTGCATGTACAACCCGTTATCTCCGACCTCCCTACCTGGTCTAACGGCAGCTACTGTCGAAACCTTAGAAGTATTCACTGGACTCTTACTACCACGTATAGCTCCCACTATCTCTGGTTCCCATTCTACTCTATTATTCCTCATATTGATAGTTAAATTATGCTTAATCATGAATGACACTCCTAACAACACGTCAGGCTCAAGGCCTTACATCACTACAGCCTGGAAAGAAACAAAAATATTTTTTATTTTCAATTGGGTTAAAACTTTTATCGAGAGGAGAGCAGCCTTCCCATCAGCGAGTATCGCTTTATGTGTACAGTTTTCTTCCTTTACTGACCCCTCACGTTCTAATGCTCTCAGAACTTACTGATGTAGGATTTTTCCGATCCTGTATTAATCAAAGCAACAAATTTCTGGTTCGCCAAACTTACATCAATGAAAGTCAGTGTATCTCCTGACACGGTTCTTGGGCTTAACATCTTTGTTGAATGAATCACTGGATTTCCCGACAATCTTTTAGTCTGGGACTTACAGTTACACTGATCATGATTTTTCCCACATTCCTTACACTTGGAAAGTTCGGGGCAAGTTGACCTCCAATGACCTGTCTTTTTACAATTCCAGCACACTGGACCCTGACTATTACTACTCTCTTCTATCACTTAGTCTCCCGTGGCTTAGTAGTTGCCTTAGCTGAATTTTCTCCCCGTTTATTGTCCTCAATTTTAGTATTCCGTGAGGACAACCTAGAGTGCTTTTCCTCAGCACGGATTGCCTCAAATTCCCTAGTTATATCTAACAGTTGGTCTATGTTTTGGGCTCCTACACTTCGGACATGTAATTTATATCTGGGTGATAAATTCTGATACACCCTCTGATATATCCTATCCCCGTCGTAACTTCCTAATCTCCTCATTAAGGTGAGTAGGGCTTCGGCAAACTCATCTGCCAGATCGCCCTCCCTCTGCTTCCTTGCAATGATTTGACTTTCAAGATCGTCACTATAAGTATGGGAATAGTATCAGAGTTTAAACGCCTCCACAAAGTCAGCCCACGTCCTCCACTGGGAGCAAAGATTCCACATCCAAAGTAGGGCCCCTCTCTCCATCAGCTCTGGTAGGGCTATAAGAGATTGTTCCCTGGATATCCCATATGTGCTCTGAAGTTCAGCGAGCCTCTCGATAAAACTGGGAGCATCTGATACACCATCAAAACATAAATTCCAACTTCTCACCTTATCACATACAGCGCCCTGACTATATGTGCCTGAAGAGCAGGGTAATGCCGGTTCTATACCTGTTGGTCGATTCATGGTGGCTCTGTTGTGGAGGGACGGCTTGGAGTAGACATGGCTTGTGCCTGGGATAGCATCGTCCCGGCGAGTCTGAGAGGTCGCAGTGGTCCCGGACCGATGGTATTCAACCACCATCCTCCTCCTCAGCTCCATCAGAGTCCCCACTGCCGACAGGCCAAGACTCTTCAGATAGCTGACCGCTTCCTCCTTACACAGCCGGTACACCCACGACACTCGAGGATCGGTTTCTTGCTCCATGGTGACTGTCTTGTGATATCCCTGGTCCTCCTTGTACTCTTGGAGTGTAGACTCCTTTCCCTGTTCCAAAATCGTTCACTGGGGTTTACCTAACCTTTGCTCATGATCTACTTGGGCACCAGACGTCTTAGCCCCACGTTCAGAGACGTCAGTTTTATTGGAATGTCCTATTCCACCCTCTAGGTTTCCTAATAATTGTGAAGTATTGCTACGACACGGACTAGCTACAGCCGGGTATTGGTCGGGGTCAGTGACCGTACTGACTGGTGGAGATACCGGACCTACACTTCTCCCCCTATCCTGATTCTTCACCCTCTGTCTTTGGCGGGAGGTATTTAACTTGAAGGGAAAAGTGTGTGCCCGTGCCGTTGCTGGCCGATTCGGCCCTTGGCTCTTGAAATTCAGGTTGGGTGTTAGGGAGAATTGAGGTAACCTCAACCAAGGATATGGATCCAGATATCAGATTCCCACAAATAATTATATTTGTAAAGGTAGTACGCAATCTGAACCAACTGCGAGTTAACGGCGAGCAAAGCTGTACCTGCAAGCCTGGAATAAAGGTTGTAGGTGGGGGAATTCGGGGTGGAGTCCAACAAGGAATGATATGGAATTTTGTTAAGGTTTTCGCAATTTGTGACTGCGAGCTGTCGGTGTGCAGATTGAACCTGTGCACCTGGTATCAGATTAATATGATTGGAGAGGCATAAGCGGTATAAGGTACAGGATATGGTATACCAAGTTTGAGGTATAGGGAATATTTAATCAGGCCTGGGTAATGGAGATTTGTTAATAGGATTGTTCCCCCCTGTAACTAATGGGGTTTTGTTCAATAACTTGCAATCTGTGAATTGTGATTTAGTTCTCAGCAAGCTGAACCTGCTAGCTAAACATAGTATATCTATTTCAATTTTATGATAATTAAAGTTTAGAGGATAAGGTTTCGGGTGTCGGATTTCTGAATCGCGAGCCTGCAGCTGCGAGAGGATTTTCAGCAGTTCTCAAACTGCTAAGATTTCCACGCTAATCTGATGACTGCGTGCCGGTTATTAAGGGCCAATCTGTGACTGTCCTTAAGGGTATGGGAATCACTCTCAATCGTCCAAAACGCTTTTAAATTAATAGTCAGTATGTTGACTATTATGAGAGGATGGGGAAAGGTTTACAAGGATTCTCCTAAGCTTCTCGCTGGTCTAAGGACCGAGAATGGGTTGATCTCTAATCTGTGACTGAGATCCTGCTCTACACAAGGTTTCCTTCACCTCTCACTGGTCTGAGAACCGCGACGGGAACGATCTCTAGTCTGGAACTGAGATCTCGTGCTAAACAGGGTAGGAAAAATTAAGAGGAAGAAAGAGAGAGGATGCCGCAGTCTAGGAACTTCGACAAGGACGTTCTCAAGCTGTACCTGAGAGCAGGAAGTGTTGCAGTCTGTGACTTCAACAAGTAGGTACGTTCTCAAGCTGTACCTTAGAGCAGGAAGTGTTGCAGTCTGTGACTTCAACAAGGACGTTCCCAAGCTGTACCTGAGATCAGGAAGCGTTGCAGTCTGTGACTTCAACAAGGACGTTCTCAAGCTGTACCTGAGAGCAGAAGTGTTGCAGTCTGTGACTTCAACAAGTAGGTACGTTCTCAAGCTGTACCTTAGAGCAGGAAGTGTTGCAGTCTGTGACTTCAACAAGGACGTTCCCAGCTGTACCTGAGAGCAGGAAGCGTTGCAGTCTGTGACTTCAACAAGGACGTTCTCAAGCTGTACCTGAGAGCAGGAAGCGTTGCAGTCTAGAGACTTCGACAAGGACGTTCTCAAGCTGTATCTGAGAGCAGGAAGCGTTGCAGTCTGTGACTTCAACAAGGACGTTCTCAAGCTGTACCTGAGAGCAGGAAGCGTTGCAGTCTGTGACTTCAACAAGGACGTTCTCAATGCGAGATTTGGTTATTGGTAACTTTTTAATTATATTTGTGTTGATGCTGTAGATTGTTTTCAGTAGTGGATTGGTGGCTAGTGGTAGATCTTTGGGGGGGAATGGTAGATTTGGTATGGGTTTCTTTTAATGGACTGGTTTTGATGCATGCTTAGTTTCTTTATTTGGTGGCGGGTTGTTGTGGTGGTGGATTTGTTCTGGTTGTTGATTTGTTTTTATTGCATGTGTCACTGCATAGAATGATGTATTGATTCTATTGTGAATTTTATTATGATCGTCCTGTTTCCTGAAATCTACCTCCTGTTTATTATTTCTATTCCAATGATATCTGCTGTCATAATGTGCTTCTTTATGATACTGTTCACTGTTTTGATTCTGCAACCTGTTTCTGCAATTATTACCAAATGACTGACCTCTGTTGGTATTCTCTGCATTTCTAGTATTTTGCGCATTCACTCTGCCTTTTGCTATATGATTTTCATTATTATAGTTTTTTCTGAAATTATTTTTTCTTGTTGAGACTGATTAAAATTTCCTGCATGATTATTTAGGTGATCTGGCTCACTAGTAACTGATTGATTGTGGTGCAAACATTGTATCAATTCTTTGCAACTAGAGATAGGTGACACAGCTAATGTCATGCGAACACAAAAAAGTTGTTTTTTGGTGGCTAGTGGTAGATCTTTTGGGGGGGAATGGTAGATTTGGTATGGGTTTCTTTTCATGGACTGGTTTTGATGCATGCTTAGTTCCTTTATTTGGTGGCGGGTTGTTGTGGTGGTGGATTTGTTCTGGTTGTTGATTTGTTTTTATTGCATGTGCCACTGCATAGAATGATGTATTGATTCTATTGTGATTTTTATTATGATCGTCCTGTTCCCTGAAATCTACCTCCTGTTTATTATTTCTATTCCAATGATATCTGCTGTCATAATGTGCTTCTCTATGATACTGTTTACTGTTTTGATACTGAAACCTGTTTCTGCAATTATTACCAAATGACTGACCTCTGTTGGTATTCTCTGCATTTCTAGTATTTTGCACATTTGCTCTGCCTTTTGCTATATGATTTTCATTATTATAGTTTTTTCTGAAAATATCATTTTTTTGTTGAGACTGATTAAAATTTCCTGCTCGATTATTTAGGTGATCTGGCTCACAAGTAACTGATTGATTGCGGTGCAAACGTTGTATCAATTCTTTGCAACTAGAGATAGGTGGCACAGCTAATGTCATGCGAACACAAAAAGGATGTTTTTTGAATAATATGTGGGCCAGTGATGAGTCAGCTAGCGATTCGTCCAGTTGAGAATTTCTATTTATAAAATCTGTCACAAACTCAGTATAAGATTGTCCATTTCCACTATCATATGTGCATGATATAATTCCTGATAGTGCGTCCAACTGTTTATGCTCGCTCCAATTTTGTTGCAGGAACTGGGAGAGGAAATCATCCAAGTTCTTAAGGTCTCGCATCCGGCTCTGGAAGAACATCAGCGGCTAACGAGTAGGAGACTAGACAATTGGAAATGCCATACTAGCCAAGAGGTGGGTATCAGTTCCTGAACGGCTCTTATCTGATCCACAAACGGCCTAGGTTGCATGTGACGGTAGGAGTTATCAAATTTTCCAAGGTTTTGGAAAAGCTGAGCGCCATTTACAAGTTCAGTCGACATATAATGCATTCTGCTGGCAGGGATATTTTCCATGCATGTCTCTATTCTGGAGACTCTTTCCTCATTTGCGGTTCATTTATTAACCATAGTTTTTTTATTCTCGTTCACTTCGTCGTATAATTTAGCTAATTTTAATTGTTGTCCGCCTATGGCATTCTCTAACACGCCGTATTTTTCCCTTGATTTGATTCCTTCCTCCATTATGTTTGCTAGACATGTTTGCATGTTACTCTGTTCTTTAATTATCTTTCCTATTTTATTATTATTTTCCTCCACCTTTGATTTTATCTCACATTTTTTTTCCAATATTTTACCCATTGTGACTACCATGATAGTGGTACTTAGCTCCTTGCCTAATATGTCCACCTGTTTTCCTACTTCCTTGGGTACCTCATCCAACCGCTCATTTACCTGACAGGTGACTTCATCTATACAGGTTCCTAACTCTTTTATAACTGTAGATTGCGTACCTATTTTAATGTCTATCATACTTTTCACTTCCTCTTTGAAGCTAGAAAATTTTTCATCTATGGTTTTGACATCCTGCCTGACCGTTTTGATATTTTCTTGGATATTTTCTTTGATGTTTTCTAGGATATTTTCTGCCCCTTCATCCTGGCTTGCTTTTATCTCTCTCATCAACCCTGCCATGGCTTGGTTGAGCATGAGTTTGAATTCGTTCGAGGAATCATTGGTCATATGTTTGGTAGCTTAATCGACTGAAGATTATAATGTAATATTGTGCTTTTCCAGGTTGGTGTCGGCGGATGACGGTTGGCTGGCCACATCGGATGGCGATTGGGTGGCGGCATTCCCTGTTCCTTTGGCAGTGTTTGGAGCGGTCTGCGGAGACGTCGGTAATGGGTTGGATGCCCTCACTCCTTCATCTCCACCAGCTGGACTCTCATTGGTATTCATGGCGTCCACGGCATTATCAATCCCAGTGGAGGACAATTGGGCTGGGTTTTGCGGGTCGAAATTGACGGAGCATACGCTGCCTCCTTCTTTTCCCCATGGGGTCTCCGCTGCATTGTCCTGAGGTTGTTGATCGGCCACTTTATGGATAATATGACTACTCTTTATCATAAATAATATTCGATTTTATTTGAGTGGTACCTTGACTAGGCTATCTATTCTTTCAATTTCACAACTCTACCAAAGGTTAGTTACTTACTTCAAAATCATTTTATGATGCCAAGACACAACATCATAAATTTCATTTGTTTCTCCCTCATTGTCACTCAAATCATAACTGTCACTGCCACTGGGGAGAAATTCTGGGTCCAAGTCAGAATCAAGAATCATCATCATCACTGCTATTCATCAAAAAACCATAAATTTCTTGAGCTCCCATATCAATACCAATATTAACTTGACACAGAAATAACTTATCATTGGACTATTTCCAGAAGAAAATACATGTGTGGTCAAACTCAAAAATAAGAAACATTTCTAAGATTCCTTCAAAAAACCGCGCGAAGAGCACAACTGTTTAATTGAATGATCCTTCTTTACGAAATGCTCAAGCAAAAGTGTTCAGACAAAACGAAAAAGGATTCAACAAAAACTAGAAATGGCGTGAGCAAAACGGTATCATCTGAAAGACAAGGAGAGTAGAGAGAAAGCAATAGAAAAACTTCATGGCACTGACAAGGGAAGAGCAGAGAGAGAGAAAGCACAGAATCAATAGAACAAGCCAGCATTTGCAAGTTTCTAGATAGTGGAAAACAACTGATAAAAGTAATCATGTTAGAAAACATCTCAAGACACAGAAAAGCTCATACTTCCCACGAAACTACTTGTAATTGGTATGGCAAGATCGTCAATTAATGTTGTCAAGTATAATAGTATAGATCTGAAACATAGCTGCCAACATTGAGTCTACTGCCAAGTGCTAGTTGCGTAGCGTTACTTGCTTTGAAAGCAGAAGGTTTTCATTTTAATAGCTGAGGCTTTTAAAAGCTAATAAATCTCATTATTCATTAAACCTAACAAATCATTGTTCAGCATAAATCTGATGAAGTATAAAACTAATGATTCAAGTTCACACAGGATACATTATGATCGATGATTTTGTGCGTGAATGGTTTCAAAAAATTGAAATGACTTCCGGAATCGACGTGATCAATGACAACTCAGTGCTGGTGTAACCAAACGGCTTCTCCAACTAGCCAATCGGGATTATTTCGATCACCCACCATATAAACTAGACTTGGTCACTCTTGGTCACTTAGTAACTCCAACCTTCCCCCAGAACTCAAGAGACAACTTCGAGGGCAGAACTTCCAAACTAACGAGGAGCTCCAAAACAATGTCATAATCTACTTAAAGTCACTTGGCGGCAGTATTCTATGAAGAGTATTTTGGTAGGCTGGTCCACTGGTATGACAAATGCATCGACCTTCATGACAATTATGTTGGAGAATAATCATAAGTTCAAGTGGCGTCAAGTGAAAAATGATTCTTTCATGTACATTCGTCTCTTATTTTTGGCCAGTCGGAAGTTGAAAATAATGAACCTCGTATATTAGCTTTATGGCATGTCGGTCTTATTGTCAGTCTCGAGCATGTTTTCCAGATTGTGATGAACTTAATTCAGTATTTCTCATAAATGAGTGAAGATAACAAATTATCCAGTATTGTTCCCTTGAAGTTGTCTGGTCTTTATCATTTGATAGGTCCACTGTTCCAAGCAATAAGTCTCAATCAAAATACACTTGACTAATTTTTTATTAACATAACATACAACATACACAACATACACCATGTCGTTGCTGAAGTTGATCATCTCTGAACAATCAATTTCAGGAAATATTAATTGAAACTGCTATAGAGTGTCCCTGGCTCAATAGTTCGCTCTGATCAAAATAATATGCAGCCTATTTGTTTCCAAATGTGAGTGGCTTAGTTCATAGTGACATGTATTTGACGTCAAGTCAACACGTCCTATTCGTATTCCGCAACCAACTATCCATATGAAAGGATAGGCAATTTATTGTAGCAAAGGATTACCATCAAAATCACTCTACAGCATTGTTATGCCGCTACTTTAAGAGATACAATTTTCAATCAGCGGGTGTGTATTCAATTATCCCACTGAACGGTGACAAAAAAGCTCTTTCAAGTGTCAGAACAGCGACTTCATGATTTGGCGAGCCGGGTACAATGACGCTTCAACATTTCTTTGATGCTTAAGTGTGGTTGCGATAAAATTGACTGATCGTTCTTTTGTTTTGGCTGTCATGCATCGCATTCTGCTGGAGTGTGATGTGGAAAATTTCTAATTGCTTGTGTGATGACGTCATGTAAAGACCGCACACTGTCACCTCTTGTCATTTGCATTCTGTCTGCGATTGTATTTGCCGTGACTTTACAGTAGCCAATTTGGGTGCTCCAAAATAAAACGAATTGAGTGCGTCCATGTAGCGCTGTTCCATGCGGTGCTGCCTCCTGGCGGTGGATTGTCGAAAACTGTCGTCAGCCTAGGTTTTTTCTTCTCAGTCGGGAAAGAAAGCAGACGGAGTCAACAGTGTACACAGCCATACCGTCCCGGCTCACTTTATTTGTTATTTTGTTATTTGTCTAGCCGGACATTATATGTCAATAATTGATTGAAGTGTTTAATGAATGTCGTGAATATTTGGGAGAAGCAAGGAGCAGTGAAATTAATATTGCCAAGCAGCTTGTAATCATCACCAGGCCACAGTATCAGAGTATCAGAAAGGTTTTTCCTTTCCCAAAGGTATTTATCCTTCTCATTTCTATATTCCATCCTGTATTTCGATTCCAATACCTTATAATTGATAATCTGGCACATATAAAAATTATGACTGGTGAGTTTATTATCTATACTAATTTGAGAACTTCCATAGCTTTGCTCACAGTAAATATTCCTTTTAATTCCAACTTGGCTTGTATTTTCATTAAATACAATAATAATTTAGATACAGTCCTCTCATTCTACAAAACATTTTGGTCCTACGAGCCTAATTATCATTTAATCAGTGAATTTATTGAATTTGAAACTTGCTTTTTCCATTTATTATTTGTATTTAGATGTTGGAATCTCTATTTCAATACACAAGTTTTTTGTATTTGTCGGTACATGCTCAAAACAGGTTCAGGCTCAAGGTTGAATTGAACAACCTCATTATCTTCTTATCTCTGTTGAGCGTTCGATTTTATCGATCGATTATCAGCGAATATTATTGTAGTTATTGTTTCATAGCTTTGTACTTGAATGAGTCTGCTTTTCACTCGACTGATTGGTAGTAAAGAAACATCGAATTGGATGTTCTTTTATTGTTCCTATTCTGCCTTTCGTTTTTTGTCGTTGTGCATTTTTGTCATTTTGTATAGTATTTGTTTTTTATGTCATTTCGTTGGTTAATATGACAGACAAGGTAGAAAAGACATTGAAAGTCATGCAAGCAAGAAAACAACATTTATTCTTACGAATTCAGCATTTGTATGACTTGTCAAAAGGCATTGAGGATAAAAAGGTTGCCGATCAATTCATAATCTTAGGAGAGAATCTTCCAAAGACATTGGAGGAATTCGAAAGTTGCGTCTTAAGAATTCAAGAGTTGGAAATTGAGTTGAGAGAGGATTATGTTCCTGAATTCACAGATGCTCATCTCAATTTAGTTGCTTTCATTAAACAGGCATTGAAAAAATTAAATCAATCAGCTGAAACTGAAGTTGTATTAAATCCCACAGTTTCAGCAGTTACTCAATCGAATCCTGATCCTAATTTGCCGCATATAGAATTGCCGACTTTTGACGGGAATCAATTGAAATGGGCCAGTTTCTATGAGTTGTTCAAGGATGAGTTTATTTCCCAAGGATGGGGTGGACCCCCCATTAGTTTCCCAGAAAGAAGACTCATGCCAGTTGATAGAGCTGATAAATAACTATGAAGGGTATGAATTTGAAAAAAATGGTCAAGTTATTTTTGAGAAAATCGTGAAAAACATGGTTTTTTTCGTAATTATCCGCCATTTTTTTCAAGAATATTACAGAGCTCCTGCAATTTTCTCAGAATGAGACTTGTGTCAGTTGATAGGGCTCGTTAGAGCCGTTTTCGGGAAAACCAAGAATAACATGGCTTTCCAGTCATTATCCACCATTTTTCTCAAGAATATCACAGAGCTCCTTTTTCAAAAATGAGACTCATTTCAGTTGATAGGACTTATAAATGGCTATCCATGGTATAAATTTGAAGAAAATCGTTGGAACCGTTTTGGAGAAAACCATGAAAAACATGGTTTTTTTTAGTAATTATCTGCAATTTTGAATTCAATTTTATTGAATTTATTATTGTCGGATCCTCATGGTATAAGGACCTTAAGTTTAAAATTTCAAGTCAATCAGTAAATTAGAATGGAGTTATCGTGTTCACAGACATACACACATACACACACACACACACACACACACACACCACACACACACACACCACACACACACACACACACACACACCACACATACACACACACACACACACACACACACACACACACACACACCACACACACACAAACACCACACACACATACACACACACACACACACACACACACACACACACTCACACACACACACACACACACACAGACCAACACCCGAAAATCATATTTTTGGACTCAGGGGACCTTGAAACGTATAGTAAACTTGAGATTAGGGTACTTTAATTTATTTTTGGAAAGCAATACTTTCCTGACCTATGTAATAGGGCAAGGAAGTAATAAGCTGATGTCTATATAGTCAAGTTTATATAGCTGATGTCATTCCAGTCAAGTTTGCAATACCATCATCATCATAAATATATAATTAGTCATAGAAATCATTTGAATAAAAATAAACACATTTATTCCTGCAGTGGCAGACTGGCTCTTCTTGAAATCTTGCCTCTCTCTGTCATGGCTGCCCTTAGTTGGCTGTGTAACACATTGAGAGCGCTGTAAGCACACCAACAGCCACTCTATAGTTTACTATGATAGCTCGTTGTTCCAGTGAGACTGACCTTGTCTCTGTGAGACTGACCTTGTCTCTGTGAGACTGACCTTGTCTCTGTGAGACTGAACTTGTCTCTGTGAGACTCACCTTGTCTCTGTGAGACCCACCTTGTTTCTGTGGAAACTTGTTCCTGTGAGACTGCCATTTATAAAAATACTTGCTCCTATGTAACTTGTCTCTGTGACACTAATATCGTTCAAAAACACTACTTTCTATCTTGGCTATGTCGAGTGAGTAAACGTGTGTCAGCTCGGCTCCGTCTTCTAACAGATATTTTGTAGGGTTATACAGTTCAATTCACTAGATATTATACATCAAGTTAGTCAGTTTCTCGAGCTAAATTCAATAGTTTAATTATATTTTTGATTAACTCACACTCTTATTATTTATCTTGAAAGAACATTCCTAATTCTTCAGTTCACCTTCTCACCTAGCCTATAAAAGTGTAAATTCACCTAACAGTACACGATGGTTTGACCGAACAGAGGCACGCCGAAGGATGAGGTCAATGCTCCGAAGCCAGGGCCAGCTATTTCTGGATCACTGTCCGAAGAGACCCTCCGAATTATTCGACAGCAAATCGAAGAGTCTGTCCATTGTGCTGTATCAATGGCTGTGAAGTCTATTTTCGAGGAACTTCAGGCATTGAAGGAGGAAAACAAACAGCTGCACGATAGAATTCGTGAGCTGGAGGTTTCTTGTCACCTGAAGGTCGACGACCTCGAGCAATATGGGCGCCGACATTCCATACTTATTTTTGGGATCCCGGAGAGCGACAAAGAAGACACGGACCTGCTGGCGCTCGATGTCTTCAACAAGAAGCTGAATGTGCCCGTGACTCTGGCGGATGTAAACCACTTGCATCGCGTTGGAAGGCGTCTACCACCTCAACAAGGGCAAGCTAAACCCAAGGACAGACCCATCATAGTTCGACTCTGCAGCTACCGGACCAGAAAGATGATCTTCGATGCTAAGAGGAAGCTGAAGGGTTCCGGCATCACTATTCGTGAGGATCTGACTGCGGAGCATCTCAAGATCCTCAACGCTGCGGCCGACCGTCATGGGTACAGGAATGTATGGTCATCTGATGGGAGGATTAAGATCTCTATCGGCGAGGGAGGATCCAAGAGGGTCCACACAGTCGAGAGGATGACTGACCTTTAAAAAATAAAGGTAAATTAAATCATTTCAGGATTCGATGACCAAGGTGCCCTTCACTAAAATAATAGGAAATTCGTATTAATAGATTTCACAGTAGATATACCTTGGCACTTTTCATGAGCTGGCTTTCTGTTCTATAAATGAATCCTTCCACTGCTATTTATGATTATATATAAGGAAATTATTTCAAACTGAAGAGATCCACATTTGTTAATACTGATTAATAATTTATCTTGATATTAATTCCCAAAACTACGTTCAATGCATCCATCACTTTACTCCAGAGGGTACTAAGAAAATCATTATCTTTATTTTTACTAATAATTACATCTCTTACCAAAAGTATTCCCATAATTAATAATTATTTTCGAAATGCTAAATTACAAATAAAATGGATGATTAACATACTTTATAGATATAGATGTAATCTATAGGTATAGATAGTAATCTCTTCTATATTAGGTATACATAATGATATCTTCTACTATTGCCACAGCTCGAACAATAAAAGCTAATGTGTGAAGAGTTATTGATGGAACAGAGAGGTGGGTAGTCTGTTCATATGCTTATAAAGGGGCTGTGTTTCATTTAACGTTATCTTAGACATTCATCACTAAAATATTACAGTACTCAATTTACTACTTTTATCGTTATTGCAACTCCCAATAGTTAATTATACTTCTAATACTATATAATATTTTTTAAACTTCACCGTTCAATCCTATTTGAAACTTATCTAAAATAATCTAGCTCTTTCTCAAGCGTCTCCTCTACTTCTTATTTTTCTTTCTCATTTCTTGATTTTTGCAATGATGATTATTATTCTTTTCTATTCTTCTTCTCCTTCTCTTTCTTTTTCTTTTCTTCTTCTTCTTTCCTTGATCAATTCAAGATCACAATACGATGTTCTATTTCTTATTCTATAGTTCAGTTTCTTAATTTCTTCTTAATTGTGCACATACCTTCTTTCTCTTCTCTTCTTCCCCATTATTATCATTATTTTCCCTGTGATTTTCCCACTAGCTATCCAGCATGTTCAAATGTTTATTTCTCTTTCTATCTCTATTATTTCTCTTTCTTCCTTTTCTCTTCCTATCTGATTACTTTCCACTGATATCCATATTGATATTCGGTTCTTTCTCACATTGAATCATACTATTCCTCTTCCATTTTATGCAAATATTATCCATCATCAGTTGTATTATGTATCGTTTCCCAATTGATAACCTTCTTCAAAGATCTTTCGTTTTTCTGCTGGCTTTTTCTTCTCTTTTGCAGTTTTTAATGGATCCCTTTTCGCTCTATCTCCACCTTGAACACGATCTTCCACTACTGGATTCCATCTCTCTCTATCTCAAATTGGACTCGATTTTCCACCACTTGATTTCATCCCTCTCTGTCACCACTTGGACTCAATCTTTCCACTACTGGATTCCTACTCGCACAATCTTCACTTCGACTCGATCTTCCACTACTGGATACCTTCTCGCTCTACCTCCACTCAGACTCAATTCTTCCACTACTGGATACCTACTCGCTCTATCTCAACTTGGACTAGATCTCCCACTACCAGCTCTTCCTCAATCTTCATCGTATTCACCATTAGGTGAATTATTCATCACCGTAACTCCACAGATCACAACATCTACATCTTATTGATGTGTTTAGTGAATTTTTTGAACTAGTGTTTTTAAATGGTGAAGGGAGCCGAACTGTCAAGGCATACAGGATGCACTCGAATCAAGAGACTTTTTCATTTAGGTTAAGTTTAATCAGTTTCATCCCCATTTTCCTTGTCATGTGTCGTTCTGAGGTCAGTTCACGATTGGTCTGCTGCTTCCATGATGCCTCTCACTGACACGTCAGCTCGCTCGCTTGCCCTCAAGTAGGTATGATTATTTCAATAATAGTAATAATGACGCAGGTATGTTTCTAGCAAATAAGCTCCACTCTTCCAAAAAACTTTTCAAGGCTGCTCACCTTAACATCAAATCCCTCAGCTGCCACATTGATGAACTCAGAGCAATCTTCCGTTTTCAGGACTTCAATATAATTGGAATTTCCGAATCATTTTTGAAGCCTAGTATTTCATCAAATTTTGTTGCATTACCTGGATTTAATCTTTTCCGGAATGATAGATTAAATGAAGCTTGTGGGGGTGTAGCAATTTATGTGATAGATGGTATCATAACAAAAGTTTTAATCACATCTAAACAAGAGTATTGTTCCAGACCAGAGTTTATGCTACTTGAATTATCCTTATCCAGTACTGATAAATTACTCGTTGGTATCTGTTATCGCCCACCAAAAATAGGTCATTTTACAGATTTCGAAAGTGCCTTGCTTTCTCTTATGCCTTGTTATAGCCGTTTACTAGTTATGGGGGATATGAACACCAACTTGAACATGACAAATCGTAACTTTGACTACTTTCAACTGACTACTATTTTCCAATGCCTGAACATGACTATTTTACCTCTTGATCCAACTCATCATACTAATGTATCTGACACACTCATTGACCTTCTCATTGTTAGTGATCCTAACGAGGTTGTTCAAGCAGGCCAAATCCCAGTCCCAGCTATTTATGGACATGATTTGATCTACTGTGTACTTTCCCATAAAATACCTAAGCCAGAACAGAAAATTATCACTTATAGAGACTTCAAAAACTTTGATGAAGCCGCCTTCCCGACTGATGTGGCTCAGACTCCATGGCATCAAATTGAAGCGTTGCCCTCAGTTGATGACATGGTCAAGACTTTCGAGAATTGGACTTTGACTTTGTATGACAAACATGCACCTTATGTGACAAGGAGGATAATAGAAAACGATGAGTACCGTGGATGACTGAAGACATACTTAAGATGATGGGACGTAGAGACAAAGCACATAGAAAATTTAAAAGACATTTGACTTGGACAGTTTGATAGAGTATAGGAGCCTTAGAAATAGAGTTAAACAGGAATTACGGAACTCAAAGATTAGGTACTTGAATTCGTTTATGACAAACAATAGACAAGACTCTAAATCACTTTGGCAGAGAATAAAAGAATTCGGGCTTGGCAAACAGAAACCAAATCCACAAATAGACTTACCATTGAACAATATAAATGACCATTTCGTTTCACACTCTAACCAACGCGACGAAGTTGTCATTGCTAATCATATCGATGATCTTGAAGAGCAGGTTACAAACTTAGATTTACCAATTACTGATCAATTCCATTTCCATCCAGTCTCAGAAGAAGACACTTTCAGAGCAATTCAACGTATTCATAGTAATACTACGGGTGTAGACAAAATTCCTATTAAATTTATCAAGAAGATGTTATTTGCTGTTTTACCAACCATTACATACATTTTCAACAAGTCACTTGAAGAAGGCATTTTCCCTGGAAACTGGAAGTTTGCTCTGGTTCGCCCTCTAAATGAAGTTCCATCACCCAATAAAGTTGAGGATTTTAGACCAATCAGTATTTTACCTGCATTGTCCAAAGTGCTAGAAAGACTCATTCATGCTCAAGTTGTAAAATTTCTGGACAACAATAGTAAGCTTCATAATTTTCAATCGGGCTTTAGAAAATTCCATTCAACTGAAACAGCTCTGCTCCGTGTCACTGATGATATAAGGTTAGCTATGGACCAAAGAAAATGCACCATCATCACCCTATTCGATTTTTCTAAAGCATTTGATACTGTTGATCATACAGTCCTTCTGAATAAGTTGGCTATTCTTGGTTTCAGTCACAACTCGTTAGTTTGGTTTGAATCCTATCTATTAGGTAGGAAACAATGTGTATGTCGGTGACAAAAAGTCTACTTGGAAAAACGTTATGCATGGAGTACCACAAGGTTCAATTTTAGGCCCTCTCCTCTTCACTTTCTATGCTAATGACCTTTCTCCCATTATCAAATTCTCCAGTTTCCATACTTATGCAGACGATCTTCAAATCTATTTAAGCTGTCCCATAACAAAAATTAATGAAACAGTTGGAATAATGAATCAGGATATCAATTCGATAGTGGGATGGACAAGGAAAAATGGCCTTAAGCTTAATCTCATCAAAACAAAACCCATTATAATTGGATATTCTCGTCTTATAAACAATATTGACCTTGAATCAATTCACAAAATTAGTGTAGATGGTAATGACATTCCTTACTGTAGCTCAGTTGAAAATTTCGGCATTATTATGAATAATACTCTTGGCTGGTCAGAACAAGTGAACAAAACTTGTAAAAAGGTATTCTCAGCCATGCATGCATTGAACTAAGTGCACGATATTCTCCCTAGAAACATTAAATTATTATTGGTTCAATCTCTCATCTTCCCACATTTAATGTATTGTAATTCTGTTCTTAACGATATGCAAGTCACTCTGGATGATAAACTACAGCGTTGCCAAAATTATTGTCTACGTTTCGTCCACTCTCTCCAACGCCATGATCATATCACCCCAGCCCACATTGCTAGTTCAACATTGAAGCTTCCCAATCAAAGGCTTTTTCGAATAGTCAAGCTTGTAAGAGATATCTTGAAATATGGTAATCCGAACTATTTTAAAGATGATTTCAAATTTGTCTCTGAAGGTAGGAGGATAGATACTTCACATACTAGAACTGGAGAAAGTACTTAAAGGATACCCAATCATCGAACTACTATTTTCACAAAATCCTTCTTAGTCAGTGCCTGTCGTGCATGGAATGCACTTCCTGTTTCTATCAGGTCCATCGAGAGCCGAGCGAGCTTCATCCTGACTTTAAAAAAACATCTTTTGGAACAAATGACTGAAACTGTCCGGCCCTAGAACGATCACATTACAACCATCCCCCACACATCCCACAAATACAAACCTTTAAACCTGTTTATAAACGAATCGTATATATTATATTATATAAACTCATGTTATTTCATTATCCACTGCATACTGCTGTATATTACTGAAAGAATTACCCTGATCTACTTTCAGCCTACTTCATTTTATTAATCAATTATTTGATCTTATCTACCCTATAATCATTTTACTTTATTCAATTTTCTGTTTTTTTTTCTTTTAAATATTCATATTGATTAAAACTTTTACAATATTTCCATTAATAAATAAATCCTTAGTTTAAATAATGAAATTAATGCTTTGGTAGAGAGTTAGTGGGGAGGATATTTTTAATATTCTTTCCGAAGATGGACATTGATATGTCCAACTCCGCCAATTCATGTAGATGCATAACAATATAATTATTATCTATAGTTATTATATTACAAATTGCTTTTTCATATCATATACAGTTCAATAATTATTCTCTTAGTCTATATCATGTAATTCATCTAATTTTGCTGTATTGTAAGCTATTGTATATAAGTGTATAAGACAGTATATTTGTAATCTACATAAATAAGTACTCAATCAATCAATCAATCAATCATGTTCGAACCCCTTCAACTAGATATTCTACTCATGATAGAAAAAAGAGAAGAGGAATAATTAGACAGAAAGTGAATAGTTACTGCTTGTCTAGTTCTGATTTCTGAAGTATTTACAGAGTTCTAAGTGCATTTCAAGGAAATGTTGTTCACACTATTGCAAATATTGCCCTGTCTAGACTGGTAATTTTGGTGCTGTGTAAACAGAAACAATCGTAACAACATAACAACCGATCAACAACCATCCTGCGAATAATGCAAACCCATAATGTGAATTCTATTCAGCCAGTACAGAGTACAGTATATGTATATTATGTTTATGTGTAGGCTGTGCCTGTAGAATGAATTGGTCAAACACCTAAAAAATAAATTAGTTATGAAAAACATATATTAATCACTGTAAATGTGATTCTATATTGAGTTGTTCTTGGAAAAACACAATTATTCACAATTTCAGGTTTTCCAATCCCAAAAGTCCAGGGATTGAGGCTGAAAAATCCCGGGATAGTTAGGTATCAAAAATGGACCGGGATCCCAGGATTGACATCCCTAGTTGAGCAGTTTCATTGTGCATGCTTGAATAAAATTTTGCATGATATTTAAATATAGGAGAATTTATTCATAGATTCTGTGTTTTTAGGATAATTTACATATATTAAGCATAATTAAGTGAGGCCACATGAGTGGCTTGTGATTGACACTTACATTGTTGGAATTGATATAATAGAAGTGATTATCATATTTTGAATTGAAAACTTGAAAATGATTTCAAAGTCTTGGTGTGTTATTTAATTAATTATTGATTCATTTTTTGATACAATTACAAATCATATGAATATAAATGACATTATTTTATTAATTATGTTATTTTATAAATGACATTCTTTCAAGCATAAACTGGAATCCAATTTGAAAAAATGTTATAACCTATTCAATTTTGGATAGAATTATTTGAGATTCTAGGACAATGTTGATAATTTAAACAAAAATGTTCATGATTTTTTTCAAAATTTTTCATCATCAATTACCATTTATTTGAAATTTTAAACGTCAGTAGCCCGTCAACGGCACGTTTAACGGGATTTTTACATATCAAAGAAGTGCTGGAAATTCACTTCTACAGCCGAATTAGTCATAATAGACTGCTTTTTCGAACAAGTCCCTATCTGGATTAAAATTAGCGCAAAAGGTCTATTATATAATCAACAGTGTGTTTTAGACAATTTTCGCGAAAGATAGAAAGTGTTTGAAATTCAATTCTGCATTTGAATTATTGATCAAAAATACAATTTTTTGACTTTTTTGGGAAACTAAACATATGGCAAAAGTCCCTCTGGATTTAGCGCAAAAGGTCAATTATATCGTTAACAGTACATTGTAGACGATTTTCGCAAGAGACAAGAAGTGTTTGAATTGCAATTCTGAACCCGAATTGATCAACAAAAAGCCTGAGTGAGACTTTTTTGGAAAACTCAAAAAAATTTCAGTCTTAATTGGTGCAAAACTTTATTTTTATCTCAATAATGTTGTGTTGGAGACGATTTTTGAAGGAGATAGAAAGGAGTGGAAATTCAATTCCACTCAAGAATTGTAGGTTAGAAATACTAAATTGAGACATTCTTAGGGATTAAGTTACACTGGTGAGGGGGGGAGGAGACACCTTCTAAAAAAATGTTTGATTCTCACTTGGTGTGTTGACTGGGTAGGTACTGTAAAAATTCCATACTGTATCAACCTTTCTAACGTTTCTTTTAGTAAACATTTCTAACATTTATCAAACGTTGTTTTCATAACGTTTATCAGCATTATACATTCTAGATGTTTATCGAACGTTTATAGAGTAAACGTTTATATTAGTAAACTCTTCTCATGTTTATTAAACATTGTTTTCATAACGTTTATCAGATTTATACATTTTAAACATTTATTAAACGTTTTTTAAACTTTTTGTTCTGTGTGGGAGGGATTAGGCAAGATGTTCTATTGATTCTACATATAATATACAGTACACAGACAAGATAAAGGATTATGAGAGAAGTAATATTATAGATTTATCAAATTCATTAGCAATGAGAAATTTTGGATTACGAAGTTGAGTCAGGTGACATCACAAGTTGATTGTTGGGCTTCTCTTTAAAAATCAGCTCACATAGCCTGGGTGTTGCATCGAAAATCATTTTATGTTCTTCATCTGTAGGGTCAGTCAGCTCAATCTTTGAGCCATCAGTTCCAAAGGTTAGATGCTTACTACCCAAATAGTACTTGTTCCTAACTATTATTGGTCCAAATGTAGTATCTGCACTACCATCATTCAAAATTGCTCTATAAACATATGGACCCACTTTTGTTTTACTCAATCCACTTTGAGTATAAATGTTGTGCACTTCCTTAGGACTACTGTTATTCTGCACTGCTGTTATTCCAACTGCCTCAATATCCTCATCCCTCTCATCCCCTTCTCCTCCTCCTCCTCCTCCTCCTCCTCCTCATCCTCCTCCTTCTCCTCCTCCTCACTCCAATTCCTAGCCTTGGACAATAATTTTCTTGCAACTGCTTAAATACTTGGGGCTGGAGTGGAGCCTGCTGCTTCTCCAAATGATTCATAGGTTGGTGGCTCCTCCTCCTCCTCCTCCTGCTCCTCAAAAACATCTAGTTGTGATGTTGATGGACGTCTTACACATTTGGGTCATATTGGAGTTGTTGGCAGTGTAGGCAGTATAAGCCGATGTTGTTCTGCTAATGGTTGAGCCAGTGGCTGTTGCTGAGCTGGAGGTGCTTGCTGCTGAGCTGGAGGAGGTTGCTGCTGGGCTGCAGGAATCTGAAGAGTCTCAATGGTTTTCCAGTGGTTCAGTTAGTGGTTTGAAATGTTTTGCATGATGCTCCTCTGTCTATTCTCTTCCAAGT
>NC_052505.1:36484821-36507844 GCF_014356525.2 Nilaparvata lugens | reverse complement strand
AGTGAACAGCTGTTTTGAATGCAGTCAAGGAATTAGTCAAAATGAATTATTTGTACTACTGAACTTACATTTCAAAACGATGATATAATTACTTCCAAAAACCAATAATTATTGTAATAAGGATAAGAGTTTCAAAATAAAAATATATTTATTATTGTTAAAATAATTTATTAATGACAATGTACAACATGTTAAATATTATAAAAGTTAATATCATGACACAAGCATTATCACTGATGAGAATTGTATTATGCATTTTTTGTTATTTATTATTGTAATAAGAATCTCTTGTGTTAAATATAATATTATATAATACTTATTATAGAATCAACCAAATGGACTGATGTAAAAATCTCTGTAACCCGTTCAGGCCAATCATAGGTCAGGAAAATAACACCAAAAAGTGATGATATTCAAACATGATATTATATTTTTGTTATCGGCAACTAGAAAAGCCTTATCATATGCAGTAACACATTATATGCTGGATAAGGAGAAATATGAAGAGAATTTATCTACTAATAAGAGGCAGATGATCCAAGTTTATTTATTGTAGAGCAAGAACTATTCTCTTACCCATCTCTGACATGATGTATAAATCATACTAGTTCCACCAATAGCAAAATTCCTATTCAAATTAAGTAAGACAGAACTGCTCAGCCAAAAGTTTTGAGAAAAGAGACACTTACTTCCCTTATAATGCCTTCACCATAAAGACCTTGTTCTAAAAAGTTACCATTTTCTAGTGAGATTCTTATTCGTTAAATTTATGTATTTCAATTGTTAGCCTATTCTTGAGGCGATATCATTTGTTATATTTGTAAATTATTCTATCAATTGATTGCTTCCATAAATCTAAATTTTATCATTCATTTTTTGATTGGTGAAATAATTAGCAATGATGCCAAAGCAGAGAAGAGACTGAATATAAGCATAGTAGGCCATTTTGATTTCGATCTCATGGAGAATGTCAGTCAGCATGCGAAAAGCATGTATTAATTTGCAAACCCTACACTTCTGGCGGTAGATGTGTTCTGACCATCTCATTCGGCTGTCAAAAACAACTCCTAAATACTTGTATGAGTCCACTTTCTCTATGCTTTCACACGTACATAGGTTGCTCAATGGATCATCACAATTATGTATTTTTATATTCTCAAGGTTGTAGTCTGTTAAATTTTTAGGCTGTCAAGACCGGCGCTATTGAAAAATGTGGAATATTCGGAAAAACCGTCAAAGCTCGCGCAACCCCCAACCAAAAAGGAAGAGCCATCGTCATCCTCATCATCACTCAAACTATTCATTGTTGTTAGCAACGTTGATTCCAAGAACCAAGGGTGATTGGCCGAACTCGACCTACCGGCTATTTTATGTGTATGAATCTCATAGCAGTTTTATATTTTAAACCTCGCTGAATGCTATAAATAACACTGGGTTATTTGATTGGAACAATAGAATATAACAATGCCAATATTTGAATAATTAAAAAAGTTAAAGTATAAATTGAATTATTGCTACTCAACTAAACATACGGATTCAACTGTCATTGCGCAATTATAAATTAACACATCATTATTAGCATCTACGAATTCGTCGAAACAGAGGCTCCATACAGTTTTTTCATTAGATATGCCATTCAAGATTAGCGGCATCTGGCGAGTCACGAAGTGCTATAATTCAATTCACTATTAATATTCAATCAAATAAGTCTGAAATTAATAATAAGTAGCTTGTAATATAGTCTATTACTAGAAAAAAACAGAGTACTACTAATCCAGAGAAGTGTACAGAGGTAGCTCCATATATTTATCATTTACAAGACAACTAGACTACAAAATTACCTCATATTCCTTCTTCGGTTTGATTTCAAAATTACTTCATATATTATTTTTTTTTTATGATCGTTTGAGGCATGCGCAATTTTACATCGGCTGAACTTATAGTTCATTTTTATTGTGAGAATACTAAGGGTAAAATTATCATCGGTATTGTAGATAAGATTTTAGAATACTGCCTCGTGCCAGAGATTATGAGAGATTATATAATATATATGTACATTCAAGAAATTGAAGTATATGCCGACTTCATGCTTTCATTTGGGGAACCCCTAGAATATAGATACGACTATCAGTACGATAAATTGGAGCTCGCTAAAATCAGTTGTAGATTGATTATTTTAACGGAGTAAAATCTTATTGCATTGTATTGTATTTCCTATAATGCACAGCGCTAGAGATACGTTTGAATAGCGATTAGGGAGTACATTTCAATAAAGTACAAAGCAACTATTAATAATCAATAAAAATGCAATAATTTGCGGCTTATTGTCATTCGAATTATGTTAATTTCTTGTTGATTGATATCCTTCAATTATTGATCAGATAAATTGATTTACTCCTATCTAGTTATAGTGTACAGAACAACATGCTATAGAGAGGATATAAGAACAATATTATGAGATGCATAATATGCTTGTAGACTCTCTAAGAGTCTCTTCTATGACTCTCTAAGAAAGTCAAATCAACGCGCTACGACTCAAAGAAGCAAACTGCCAGAAAACCAGTTCTTTCCATTCCGATGAAAACCAACGTCGATGTCAATGCAATAATCAGCATTGATGACTCATTGACGTCAACATCAACGCCATTGATTGGTCAGCCTCGGACGATTCTGCACGGAGGATCTACTCCAGACGTTCGCCATCATAGAGACGTCATTGCAGCTCATATCCCAGATGTTCCGGAATCCAGTGCTACTGTGTCCTTCCATGACTCACTCAAAAACTCTATAAACCAATCAGGACTCGATTCAAGTATTTCATCTGCTCGTGATCAAGTACTGAATGACGATGCAGAACTTTGTAACATTCCATGCAGTCCCTCATTAATAACAGACTCTGTGGTAGATACTAACATTGTGCAAAGTTGTTCAAACTCAACAATCCAAGTTCAAATAGGTATAGATTAGACTCATTAAAACATACAATACCTTGCACAAGACGCTTATCTAAATGTTCAAGGATTGAGAGGTAAATTGAATGTTCTCAATGACTTTGTAATTAATGAAGATATTGATATTTTAGGTATAAGTGAACATTGGTTGCTCACTGATGAAATCGGATATAGTAAAATGGATGTTTGTATTGCAACAAGTAGTTACTGTAGATTATTACACAAAAATGGCGGAGTTGCAATATTTGTCAAAAAGAATCTTTACTCTCAAAGTCAAGAATTGAGTCTGAATTTTCTATGTATTGAACGTGAGTTTGAGGCCACCTGTACTATTATTAGAGCCAGGAAACTCATTATCGTATCATTGTACAGATCTCCTTGTGGAGATCCCAAAGTATTCTTAGCCAAATTGGAGGAACTGCTTCTATTTTTGTCTAGACAATGCTATAATGACCATACTATTGTTCTTGGTGGAGATCTTAATATTCTGCTTTTGATGTCAATCATGAAACTTGTCATTCCAATAATTTGAAAAATCTATTGAGACAATTTAATCATCGTATTTTCAATACTCTGCCCACTAGAGACCAAGCATGTCTCGATAATATTTTTTCAAACGCTCAACCTGATATGATAAATCCAAGTGTCATAGGATTTTCTTACTCTGATCATGATTGTGTCACGATATGTGTGCCCTGTAGTTCTGTTGAGTCTAGTTCTAACGATTTTCTCACTATTACTTCAAGACCTGTTACTAAAGATAAATTACTACAATTTAATCGGTCTCTAAATTTAGTGAATTGGTGTGCTGTCATGGAAAAGTCAGATGCAAGTGATATATTCGAATCCTTCCTCAATACAGTTTTATATTATTTCAATCTAACTATCCCTAGGAAGACCTGTAGAAAAAAAGTTTCCCAAGTTAATAATAGAAAGAATTTCAAATGTAAGGCTGACTGGTACACACCTGAACTTAGTAAGATTAAGATTCTACTCACTCTCTTACATGAAAACTTCAAAAAACAAAAAACCGAACATTCAAAAACACTTTATCTTAGATGCAGAGCACTGTACAGAAATTCATTGGATGAGGCCAAGAGGGATTCTGTCGCATCAATCATTGAATCTTCTAATAACAAATGTAAGAAAGCATGGCAAATAATCAAAACTTTATCCTCCAACAAGAATGTTGTAAACTTATCCACTCCTGAACCAAACAAACTTAATAATTATTTCATTCGATCAGTAGATGATGTGCACGAGAAGATAGACAAGCCTCATTACAGCCAGTGCATTGCTCAATGATAATGTCAATAAAGTGCAAAATAGCTTATTCTTTTTCATGAGGTGAGTCAAGAGATGATTTTCAAAGTGGTTCATAATCTTAAAGTTTCGAAGAGTGAAGATTTCTATGGTTTATCAAGCTGTCTTCTCAAAAATATTGCTCATTCTGTAGTGCCATTACTGACCATTTGTATTAACAGGTGTATTACACAGGGTGTTTTCCCCGATGTATTAAAAGTCTCCAAAGTTGTTCCCGTTCATAAGAAAGGCTCAAAAGAGGAACCTTCCAGTTATAGACCCATCCAAATAGTGCCTGTCTTCTCCAAGGTTCTAGAAATTGTCATGTATATACAGGTATATGAATACTTGGTAAATCATGGGGTACTATCGAGCATCAATTTGGTCTTGTGAAGGTAGATCCACCAATGACGCCTTTGATGCACTTTTAAATTTGTAATTGAGTCTTTTGAAAACAGGTGCTTTGCTCAGGCTGCCTTCTGTGACCTGAGCAAGGCATTTGACTGCGTGAATCATGATATTTTGCTTGAAAAATAGCTTATTATGGAGTCAGTGGAAGGAGCCTTAGTCTTTTTAGATCGTACCTTGGCGATCGCCAGCAAGTTGTTTGTGTAGGAAATAAGAGATCCGACCTTGCTAAATTAAAGTACGGCGTCCCCCAGGATCAATATTGGGACCACTCCTCTTTGTATTGATGATAAACGATCTTCCTCTCACAATCAACAGCAAGACTGTGTTGTATGCTGATGACACTACTTTTCTTAATTCTCATTCAGATGCACACACTTTACATAATATGACAGCTGATACCTTGGCGGAAGCTTCCAAGTGGTTCAGAGCTAATGGCTTTAAATTGAACGAGGATAAAACTCAGCTTATGACTTTTGGTCTCAGGGATTACACACACAACAATAACAATAGTTTAAAGTTTTTAGGCTTAATGTTTGATCACAGGTTGACCTGGGAACCCCTCATAAATTTCGTTTCTGCTAGGTTATCTAGGGTTATCTTTTTGTTAAGGCAGTTGAAGAATCTTGTACCGGAAAAATACCTCAGAAGCTCATATTTTGCTTTTTTTCAAAGCATAATTGCATACGGAATTTTAGTATATGGAAACAGCTGCCACATCAATAAGGTCTTGCTTTTGCAGAAAAAGGCTATCAGAATATTGACAGGTGCAGGGTATCTAGATCACTGTCGACCTCTTTTCAACAAAACAAAAATATTGACTGTCATAAATCTCTATATATTTCAAGTAATCATGCACACTAGAAAGAATCTCCATAGCTTGAATAAAATCCAATATTCATGCTTATGACACCAGGAAAAAAGAACACATTGATATTCCATATCAACGTCTTGTCATATTCATGAAACACTATGACACTATTATAGGCTTGAGAATGTACAATAAGTTGCCATTGGATATCAAATGTTGTGAAAATATTGTTATTTTTAAAAAAATACTTTTTGAGTCGCTGGTTTTGAGACCTTTCTATTGTTTGACAGAGTTTCTCGATTCTACTTGATGTAATTCTACTTTGTGACTTTAAACTATTGCTTTGACTTTATTATTTCGTAATTGTATTACCATGACTTTGTCATTACCTATATTGGTCTACGACAATAAAATCTATTTATGTTATTTTTATGTATATACTAGCATTTTATAAATTGATTTATTAAGGTATGATTAATATACGGATGATTATTACTAAGGATGATATAGAACGACAATTAATTAATGGCATGCTAAATAGCGTTTTGGGATATATTACTGATAATGATTAGTCAGTATAGACTTAGAGTTAATCAAAGTTATCACTTTGCTTGTTAGATAGAGCCAGACAGTATGAAATGTAAAAATGTGACAATAACTCAAAATGAAATAAAAAGTAACTCACGATATGGCATTTGAAGTCACTAAAATCACTACTTAACACTTTCCACCTCTCACTGCTGCTCTGGGGGAGTATGATGCTTGTGGTGGGGGTGTTGTCTTGAATGCTGACACTCTTGGTTGGGTCGCCGCCCAAGCTGTCCACATGTGCCACATCACGGATCCGGAAGGGGCGCTGCTCCGGCGAAACCTTGGCCATCACTTTGCAGTCCGATGTCCATACTGACAGTAGCTTCCCGTCCTTCATCAATTTCCTAGCGGCGGTGAAAGTAGCCTTCGTTTCAGGTGTGAGGTGTTCATTGAGGTAGATTTGAGTTTCAGGAAACGATTGTCTGAGTTCATGTGCTGTGAGTGTGCCCTTGTGTAATCTTGCTCTCAGCCATATTATTTTTTGTAATTCGAGATGTAAAGTTAACTACAATGGACGGCGGTGTCGCGTCTCCTCTCCTATCCTGTAGCCTGTGCGCCGCACATATGTCTGAGTTGTAAAAGTTCAATTGTAGGGTCCGGGCTATCTCACTCAATATTTCCAGAGTATTCTCGCTGTGAGTAACAGGTAAAACGGTTATCAGGATATTATTTTCACGCGTATATTGCTGAAGGTCCTGTACGTTATCTTTTACATGTTCCAGTTCCTTTTTCAGACGGACTTTTTCTTCATTCAATGCGTTGACGGTTTCACTCGTTTCATTACATTTACTCTCGACTTCCTGAAATTGTTCCTACATGTGTTCCCACATTTCCTTATTTTTATCCCACTTTTCGTTTGTTCCCTTCCTGAACATCGGTGATTGCCTTCATTAATGCAGCGTTCGATGGTTCGTGATCCACTGTTTTGTTAGTTTCCATTGCTGGTGTAACACACTCATTACACTTTCACTTTTTATTCCGAGTAGTAAGACAAGTGCAGGTCAAGTGGTAATCAGACTGACAGTCTGAACATTCAGCATCATCCTTCATGATCTCCGATTGACACTTAACACACTCCATAACGCCGAACTTTACCTACTCGAGAAATAGCACTTTGTTTTTATTATTAGGTTATGAATAATTAAGAGAGTAACAATACGACCGCTAGTAGAAATTCAACTAGGTGCAAGAAATATTCTCAAGTAACTAATCCAGTTCCATACTATTTTGAACTCCCATACGTTACAAAATAGAAACTACATCAATAACAAGAAAATAAAACTAATTTCGGCTCATACTTAAAAGTCCTTTTGCCAAACTAAAAATACCAAATGACAAAAATTCAAGGTTAGACACACTAATATTCCTTGCTTTATCAAGAGGATAACATCTGAGTAGTGCTTCGTTCACTCATGAACATGACAGCCACTTACTCCAGAAAAAAATACACTAACAAACTAAAAATACCAAATGACAAAAATTCAAGGTTAGACACACTAATATCCTTGCTTTATCAAGAGGATAACATCTGAGTAGTGCTTCGTTCACTCATGAACATGACAGCCACTTACTCCAGAAAAAAATACACTAACAAACTAAAAATACCAAATGACAAAAATTCAAGGTTAGACAAACTAATATTCCTTGCTTTATCAAGAGGATAACATCTGAGTAGTGCTTCGTTCACTCATGAACATGACAGCCACTTACTCCAGAAAAAAATACACTTTTATAAAAAATAAACAGGAAAGACTGCACAACGTCCTAGATATCCCATGACATAGGGCATTATGTCGCAACTTTTACTGTTATCTCAAGCCGATATCCCACGTAGTTCTTTCCCGTGAAGCTTTATGGCGCCAGTAGTCTCTCATATTGTGCCGTTCATACACTCTTACCCGGTCTAAACAGTAAAAATCAACAATATTCGACAGTAATCAGCTTGGGGTAACAGTAAAAGTTGCGACATAAACGCCCTATACCATATACTTACGCTATTGTTTCTCTATGGTATAATTATTGACTTCAATGATTATGATTTCATTCAATGAGAGCTTATTTCACGTAATAATAACAACGGGTATAGAAAGCAAAAATGTCAAACATAATTGAAATCGAAACTAATAACAGCTGGCATAAAAAGCAAAAATGGCAATCATAATTTTGAAATCGAAACAGTAGCTATCATCTTATCTCCATCTGATCTAATGTAAATTATAATAAGATTCACATCAATGTGTCAGCATTATTTGAATGGGGAGCATTGATGCTATTAATGAGGTATACTGACAGTTTCAAGTGAATATCAACAAACTGTTATGCATATTCTCCAATATTTTTATCGAAAGCTACCTTCTATTTTCTTTGGTAACACAACTGATTTTTGGGAATAATTGATTCATGGGAAAAGCGCCTTAATTCTATGGAAGATATTTTTACATTAGGAAAAGCAACAACAGCTATTTGGCCGTTTTAATAAGAAAACCCCTTTCTTTCGTCAAGTTAAATTCTGGCCGTATTTCCTCATTATTTTTTTTGCACGCAGATTCCACAACTGAAGTTTTGAAAATACTCTCCATTCATCATACTGAATAATTAAAATTTCATCGAAATTGTTTAAGCTGTTCACGCGATCTGTCAGATATACAAAACAAAATTAGTCTTGATAGAGTAGGATCAATTGATATAACTCTCGTCATAAAAGTTTGTTTTATGAAACATAAAAATTATCTATACTCCCAGAAATAGAAATAAAAATATTTATTCTTATATCTATATTCTAATATTTATAAATCTGATTACCCTTTTTAAAATTATTCAACACGACATGTTTCGGCTATAAATAATGCCATTATCAAGTGATTGGAAAATAAATAATAATATTATATTCTCAGGAATAGCTCTGATTGAAGTAGCAGTGCCCAATCAATTTTTCCGTGATAAATGCATTTTAATCTTCAACTTGATGCCAACCTAACAAAGTTAACTCAACTTAATGCCAACCTGACAAAATTATTAATTTGGTATTAATTTCATATTAACAACTGTTTCGAAGAGGTACTCTCTCTAGATTATAGTTCTATATCAACATATGGTATGGACATTTCAATTATAATTGAGAGATTGGAATAAGAAGAATATACTTGCTTAAAGACAAAATTTAAAAATCTGGTGTGGTACACTCACACAACTTTCCTTGCTCATATTTGAAACTACGATCAGACTTCTGTATATGTGAGAAGAGAGGAAGGATTCTAAACTAAAGAGAGGAAGAGAGAAAATTAACAGCTGTGGTTATAACATTTAGCAATATATTTTGGAAACATTGCATTATTCAATAAAAATATTCCCTGATGTCAAGATGAGTGCATAAGAGCAACTGGGTGACACCATAAGGCATCACTAACTTTTGATTGTTTTTTAAAATACGCAGTTGAATGTATATTTCAACAGAGTTGAATGTCTTGTTCAAACTGAGGTGATAGCAACGCAACCAATCATCACACTTACTGACAATGATTTTTGGGTAACTAAGTATTATAGAAATGTATTCGAATGAAAATTGAAACAATCCTATATATAATAACATTTTCATCGAGGATGAGTACCTTTTCGGAAACAAAATTGTATGACAGTGACGAGACTATAATAATTTATTATTCAAGTTACATTCAGCAAGCAATTTTTGTTTGTATGGTGGATCTCGAAAACGATTACAACGGCTTTGGTAGAATTCAGGTTATAAATATTTTACAAAAATAATCTGATCATTTAATTCCCGTAGCGAAGAACGGGTACCCTGCTAGTGAGCTAATAAAATACTACAGTCAAGTGTCAAGAAAGAAAACTAATTAAGAGAAAGATTATTCTAAACATGTGAAACCTATTTGAAATAAAGAAACAAATTATATATTATCAAGAATCAATAATAATAAAATTCAAAATGGAGCATCACTACAAAATAACCTATATAACAAAAGAACATTTATACCAAAGGAGTTAAGTTGAGAATAAATTTATAATACTGTGCTTTGAGGTTGGATCCTTACGAATATTTAACGTTTATTTCACGGTTTATTTAACGTTTTTATATTATGGTTTAACGAATTATTTCAACTAGGCGCAAGAAATATTCTCAAGTAACTAATCCAGTTCCATACTATTTTGAACTCCTATACGTTACAAAATAGAAACTACATCAATAACTAGAAAATAAAAATAATTTCGACTCATACTTGAAAGTCCTTTTGCCAAACTAAAAATACCAAATGACAAAAATTCAAGGTTAGACACACTAATATTCCTTGCTTTATCATGAGGATAACATCTGAGTAGTGCTTCGTTCACTTATGTACACGACAGTCACTTACTCCAGAAAAAAATACACTAACAAGAAAGACTACACAACGTCCTCCAATATGTTGAGTAACACATACTACAACAGAAATAATGCCACAGTCCACTAGAAAATCGTCACAAGCGATGTGAATTATCAATACGAAAAAAATTAGGCTATTACTGGGACTGAAATTGAACCTTTTTTATTAAACTAACCTTACTATTACAGAAATTAAAAACTAATATTTGCTGTGAGTGAATCAAATAATCATTCCTAATATTCATCAAGCTCAACATTACTAAGAGATAATAACTCAAAAACAACTTTATCTCCTTTGAGATAAGCATGAGTTGAGACAAACACAAGTTAAAGAGAAAGACAGTAAAAAATAGGCCAAAGCCTATTTTGGCTATATTGAATCATGTTGGAAGATAATTGAATACAGAACGAAAGGAAGAAACCGTTTCTTAAATTTTAAGTCAGACAATGACAAAATCCAATGAAGGAGTCAGTGACGAAGCACTCAGAAGTGAATCCAGCGTAATAGTTCAGCTGTTCAACAACAGTTTTGCCAACTTGCAAAACAAAATACAAAAGTATAAATCTTTTATGAATTATAAACTGACAAAATTCGATTATAATTATTCAAATTATGGAATTTAAATTATAATTAACGATTGAGAATTTAATTTTGGTACAACCACAGATTACGCGCTGCAGATGGATGGAGAGAAAAAGGGAATTCAGGGGACATTATGTGGTATTTAGGAAGCGGTTACAAACGGGATATTTGAGATTTGAGTGGGTTATGAATAAGGAGAGGTGTAGCTTATGGATTGATAGAAAAGAGGAGATTTGAAATTAGAAATCAAAAGAGAATTAGACTGAAATTGGAGAAAGGAATTGTAGAATTGAACTTGAATGAAATTTATTTTTCATTTTTATTGAACATTCAATATATATTTTATAGCTGTGAAATTTATTTCAATTCAATCAAACAGTTGGTGTAGAGTTGATAGCTATGGTACTATTGCTGTCTGTTGAGACCAGGACTGGAAGCAGCTCCAAGCATCCAAATAAAAGCCAATCCTTTCGTCTCGACATCTATGGAGGGCTCTGTGGGAGGGAGGGTGGCAAGGACTTTGAATTTTAAGCATTGGTCAAAGTTCTTGTTTTGCTTAGAGCCATGATTGGGGAAGTATTATTTTTAAAGGAAGCCCTGTGATTGTTGATCCGGAGGTTTAGGGCAGTGGTGATTTCACCTCTGTAGAAGGCAGGACAGAAGTTGCAGGAAAAGAGGTAGATGCAATTACTGGATTGATGGATTTGGTGGGTGTGGTTGGTGATAGGACTGGTAAAGGAGATGGAAGAATCAGTGATAGTAGGACAGGTTTTAAAGTGGCGGCGATTGCAAGGTAGGGTACCAGGTGGAGTTGGAATTTCATCAGAGGTGAGTGATTTGTTTTTACTGAAGGGTGGGTGGTAGTAGTATAAAAAGGCGGGCTCTGGCACACAAGTGTGCCAGAACCCGGCTTCACCTCAAGGTCATCCAGGTCAACCAAACCTAACCTCAAGGTCATCTAGGTCAACCAAACCTAACCTCAAGGTCATCTAGGTCAGCCACACCTAACCTCAAGGTCATCCAGGTCGACCACACCTAACCTCAAGGTCATCTAGGTCAGCCACACCTAACCTCAAGGTCATCCAGGTCAACCACACCTAACCTCAAGGTCATCTAGGTCAACCAAACCTAACCTCAAGGTCATCTAGGTCAACCAAACCTACCTCAGGTCATCTAGGTCAGCCACACCTACCTCAAGGTCATCCAGTCAACCACACCTAACCTCAAGGTCATCCAGGTCAACCACACCTAACCTCAAGTTCATCTAGGTTAACCAAACCTAACCTCAAGGTCATCTATGTCAGCCACACCTAACCTCAAGGTCATCCAGGTCAACCACACCTAACCTCAAGGTCATCTAGGTCAACCAAACCTATCCTCAAGGTCATCTAGGTCAACCACACCTAACCTCAAGGCCATCCAGGTCAACCACACCTGACCTCAAAAAAAAAATTGAAAAAAAAAATTAAAAAACAAAAACTCATGAAATTGGGAATAAATGAGAAAAAAAAAACTCATAAAATCGGGAATAAATGAGAAAAAAAATGGGACATTGTGTCTTGTGCAGTTGTGCCACCAGTGTGTGGGTTGTGTGTGTGTGTGCGTGTTGTGTTGTGTGTGGGTGATTTTTGTATAGTAATGAGATCACACCAGATGAATATGTCCATGGTAGACCTACTAGATCAAGATGTCCATGGGAGACTCTAGATCGACATGGCCATGCTGCATTGAAGATAGATATTTTCAACGACTCCCACTCTATGTTCAGACATGACATATGGACATTCTCAATGACCCTCACTTCTCCTGTCACATGTCTGTATGGCATAATTGGGTCGTCCACTCAGTGGTCAGTCAGTCAGTTCAATCACTGTTTAACTGTTCAGTTACTGATCAGTCACTGATCAGTCACTGTTCAGTTACTGATCAGTCACTGTTCAGTCACTGTTCAGTCACTGATCAGTTACTGTTCAGTCACTGTTCAGTCACTGATCAGTCACTGTTCAGTCACTGTTCAGTCACTGATCAGTCACTGTTCAGTCACTGATCAGTCACTGTTCAGTCACTGATCAGTCACTGTTCAGTCACTGTTCAGTCACTGATAAGTCAGTGGCACTCAGAATGTACTTATAGCTAAACTACATCTAAGGAGATGGTAGGTAATAAGTGAACAGTTTGGAATACAATTAGCTCTTTATTGATCAATTCAACATCCATTTCATTGAAAAGTTTACTACAAGCAGGTATATCTCTGTTCCAAAATCCAATTTGTTTATCATATTGAGTGTGCAGAAAAGTGATTTTTCCATGATGTTTCTCCTTGGTCCATGTCAAACAGGTGATGTCCCAGGTAGTAGACTCCTTTTCCAGCACTAGTCCTTGGCAAGTCTTCTATGTTGTCTGATAGTCATCGGATGATATTCAGTGATACCTCTAGAACACTGTTTCAGTTAGAGACAATACCCTGTCATTGATGTTGAATCACCTCACAACCTCTTTCTTCAGGTAATTGATGCTCCTTCGAGTCAAAAGTATAGGTTGTAGTAGTATTTCTCACCACTACATCATCCTCCTCCTACCCTCTCTTCCTCTTCCTCCTCCTTCTCTTCCTCTTCCTCCTCCTCCTCTTCCTCATCTCCTCCTCATTTTCTTCTCTTCCACCTCTACCTCATTGTTCTCCTCCATATCAGTTCCTCTTCTCATCTTCTACATGAAAATTTTTTTTCCTATAACTCTATTTTCTAACTTTTTTTTAAATTTTATTTCAGTCCAAAATATATCTACTAAATTAAATTAATTTTTTTTTCAATTATTGATTTGTATATACATATTTTTTTTTTCTATCATATTACTTATATTATATTTAGAGATTATTTCCTTATGTTGTTTGCAATGTAGATGCATTAGAATTGTATAGGAGGGTTAAGTGGGAGAGAGGGCCGGCTGCGCCCTAACTTCGCCCTCCAGGTTAAAATAAAGGCAGCCTATCTATCTATCTATCTATCTATCTATCTATCCTCGTCCATCTTCAGATCAAATGGAGAGATTGATGGTAAATTTGTCTCACATAGTCACCCCACTTTGAGAATAGGAGTACCATCTTCTCTATTGTTCCAGATACAGTTGATCGACAAAATGTCTATTCTCCACAGATGATTCCAGCACAATGAATCTAATCTGTTATGTATCCAATATAATATCCATATTTACAGCATTATGATTTTGATTATACCTCAATATATTACCTAATGTCTAAGGTGTTGCTGTTCTCTGCTTTCTCAAGTAAAGACCTTTACCGACCTTTGATCTCTGCTGTCTCAAGTAAAGACCTGTACCAACCTTTGGTTTCTGATGTCTCAAGTAAAGACCTCGACCTCCTTTCATTGATTTTTTTTCTTGATGGTTGAATCTTTTGTTTCTTCCCCTTCTCAACCACCCTGCTGACTTCCTTCAGTGATCTTTTCATACCTCCCCCAAATTTTGCCTTAGCCTTCATGATGTTGGTGACTGCTAGTGCTGCAGCTTTTTCCAACACCCCTGCATCTTCAGATCTCACTCTGTCCCAGGTTCTCTCTGCCAAGATGATGTCTGCCACTGCTCTGCTTGCTGTATCACCACTCTTGGAATAGGCAATATCACCACTCTTGGAATAGGCAATATCATGCTCCTTGCAAGCCTGATCAAGTTTGTTGATTCCTGGATCACCTTGTGCTAATCGCTTCTGAAGTTTTGTTCCTGGTCCACAGTATTGATAGCCAGGGATATGGAGTTCAACTGGTAAAATGTCGATTGCCGTATTAACTATTGTACCAGCAGCTCCCTTGATAGCTGACAGAACACCTCTTCCTCTATAGATCTTCTGACTTTTCTCCTTACTAGAATCATGCCTTGGAGCAATAGATCCTCTCCCAGTCACTTGTCTCTCAGATTGTCTTTGACCACCATCTCTGCTATCATCCAAAAGGCGTTTGATTGTATTCTTATACTTGGCTATGTTGTAGTTAACAATCTCACCTCTTGGATCATTGTTGTCTGTGCACACTGGTCCAGTTCAATATTTCTCCATAGGCCTGTCTGTCAGCGGATTCAACTAATGCATGATTTGGATTTTTCTTGAAAATCAACTCACAAAGTCCCAATGTAGCTGTGAAGGTCTTTTCTTCCTGATCTACAGGGTCAGTCAGCACAATTTCATCACCATTCTCTCCAAATGTTAAATACTTATTGCCCAGGTAGTAAGCATTGTCTCTCACTCTTGGCCCAAAAGTGTCATCAAAATTGTCATTGTCCTTGCTCAATGATCCTCTAATGTAATCAGCTACCTGTTTTCCAGCTAGATCAGTTTGATCAAGGATATTCTGAACTGTTGTACCATGACTTTCATTCAATAATTGTTCAACATTCTTATCATCATCCTGTCCATCTCCAGACAGCTCCTCATCACTGATATCATCATATCCTCTACTCATATTATACTTCTCACCCTCATCCCCTTCAAATGCCTGCTTTCCTGCTTTCCATAGTTGCCGTCCAACTCTTGAGGTGCCTGCCATTGGACTTGAAACTTCTCCAGTTCCATATGATTCAAATGTTGGTGACTCTTCATCAATGCTGGAGAGTTGGAGCTTATATTTTGCTTTACTTGCACCAGTAAGTCCACGCCTTGTATATGTGGCATGTTCAACAAATGGTGTTGTTGGTGGAGTAGGATATGTGTGGTGTGCTGATGCTGCTGAGAAAGGACGATGTTCTGATGATAACAACTCTGGCTTGGATTGTCTCTGCCTACCCTTCACATGCCTGGAGCGCATTTTTATTCTAGGCTTCAGATACCTGGGACACTTCTTGGATGCTCTTGATGGAGGTAGTTGTGGTTGTTGAACTGGCATCTGTTGGTTTCAACTAGGTCGACTAGTGGCTCAGCTAGAGGCTTGAAGTGTTCCACATGTTTCTCTTCTGCAATCCGTCTACCCAGCATGATTTCCTTATGCCTCCTTTTGATTTCACGCTTCAACCTAGCAATCTCCAATATGGTAGGAGCAACCTCCTCCAATTGGCTTATGGTTCCTTTTTGATATACATACTGGTCAGTGTTTATCAGTATACTGAGGTCTGAGAGTTTGAGCTCAGCTATTTATACATTTTGGACCCATACCAAGTGCCGAGTGCCCCTGACTGAACAGTGACTGAACAGTGACTGAACAGTGACTGAACAGTGACTGATCAGTGACTGAACAGTGACTGAACAGTGACTGATCAGTGACTGATCAGTAATTGAACTGACTGACTGACCACTGAGTGGATGACCCTACCGTCCCGCTGCAGACATGCTGAATACTGGTGAGCATGGTCCATGTGGCAGGAGGAGCTAGGGTCATTGAGAATGCCCTGCTCAGCCAGCAGGACAATTGCCAGCCACAGCAGGTCGACTGTTAATGGTGGTCTGATGACCGGTGGGGCAACCGGCGGCAGGGCGACCGGCGGGGCGACCAGTGGTGGTCGGATGACCGGCGGGGCGACCAGTGGCGGCTGGGCGACCGGCGGGGCTACCGGTGGCGGCTGGGCGACCGGCTGGGCGACCGGTAGCGGGGTGACTGGCAGTGGTGGGCCAGTCTACCCACTACAACAAATATATCTTCTGGTTCTGTTGATACTGACCTTTAATACTTACCTTTACCGCCTTGGATTCGAGCCTGGAACCTCCAACTTGGGAGGCTGACTTGCTAACCACTACACCATAGAGGATTTATGTTTGAAGACTTAAATTATATAGAATACAATACTTCTTCATACTAATGTTGACGAAGAATTGAGAAGTGAGTCATGATGGGGTGGTATTGTCATAGACCTGTTGACAAGGAAGGTTATCCCCACCACCACTTTTCTCTGTTTGGTATAAGACAGTTTGTCAGCACTGAGAGGTATTCCGTCTACTACAACATGTTGTCAAACAGTGAGCTATGTCTGTGGGATGCAGTGATTGAGCTTGAGGAGGAGAAACTCATGATATTATCTCGTTGACAGACATTTTCAACGATGCAGGACATTTGAGTTCAGAGTTTAGAGTCCAGAGTCCAGAAGTCCGGAGTTCAGAGCCCTGAGTTCAGAGCCCCAAGTTCATATAGGTAAGAAATCATCTTGCTATGCTTTCAACGAAGGCTGTTTCAACGACCCCACTCCACCTCCTCAGTCATATGACCAATGGCCACGCCCACCAGTGGTCAGTCAGTCAGTTCAATTATTGATCGGTCACTGTTCAATGACTGAACAGTAACTGAACAGTGACTGATCAGTGACTGAACAGTAACTGAACAGTGACTGATCAGTGACTGAACAGTAACTGAACAGTTGAACAGTGATTGAACAGTAACTGAACAGTGACTGAACAGTGACTGAACAGTGACTGATCAGTAACTGTTCAGTGACTGAACAGTAATTGAACAGTTAAACAGTGACTGAACAGTGACAGATCAGTGACTGAACAGTGACTGAACAGTGACTGATCTGTAATTGAACTGACTGACTGACCACTGAGTGGACAACCCAATTATGCCATACGGACATGATGGTCCATATGACAGGAGGAGTGAGGCTCATTGAGAATGTCCATATGTCATGTCTGAACATAGAGTGGGAGTCGTTGAAAATATCTATCTTCAATGCCATTTTGATCTTTAGAGCAGCATGGCCATGTTGATCTAGAGTCTCCCATGGACATCTTGATCTAGTAGGTCTACCATGGACATATTCATCTGGTGTGATCTCATTACTACACGAAAATCACCCACACACACACGTACTGGTGGCACGACTGCACAAGACACAATGTCCCATTTTTTTTCCTAATTTATTCCCGATTTTATCAGTTTTTTTTTTAATTTTTTTTTTTTTTTGAGGTTAGGTTTGGTCGGCTTGGATGACCTTGAGGTTAGGTTTTGTTGACCTGGATGACCTCGAGGTTAGGTGTGGTTGACCTGGATGACCTTGAGGTTGGGTTTGGTTGACCTGGATGACCTTGAGGTTAGGTGTGGTTGACCTGGATGACCTTGAGGTTAGGTTTGGTTGACCTGGATGACCTTGAGGTGAAGGCCGGTTCTGGCACACTTGTGTGCCAGGACCGGCCTTTTTATACTACTGGTGGTTGCTGGAAAAGGTGTTTGATAGAGTGATTGGAGGAGATGACATGGGACAGATCTTTAAGGATAGGTTTGTGGTTTTCAATTCCAGGGAATTAGGTTGTACAGAGCTCTGGAGTTTGTGAGATTTGGGAATTTATTGTGGTTGGATTAGTGCCAGTTTTGGAGGAGATCTGTTCCTGTAACAACCTTCAGGTTAGTTACATTTCAGGAGGGATTGGTGGAGTTTCTTGTGGTACTGGTCAAGATGGTGGGGATCACTATAAATTTTTTGGCCTTGGATTAAGAGGGAACGTGGGAGGGATCTTTTGATGTGGTAGGGATGCCAACTCTCGAAGGGTAGGAATTGTTGAGGGTGGGTGGATTTGGTGAAAGTATTGGTGGATAAGGTATTGGAGTTGGAAAGGATTACATTTACATCTGGGAAGTTGATTGAGGATCCAGAAATACTCCAGGTGGAGGAGACAGAGAAGTTGGAGTTGAGTTGATTGAGGAAGTAGGAGAGGGTATCATGTCCATGAGGCCATATGAGGAATATGTCGTCAATGGAATGGAGCCATATCAGGGGGAATAGGGTTTGTTTGAAAAGGAAATCCTGATCAAGGAGACCTATGAACAGGTTTGCATAGGATGGTGCCATCCTGGTGCCTATCGTTGTACCCTGGGTTTGAAGATAATCTTCTTTAGGTACCTTCCCCATTCTTGAGGTTGGCTACCATCATGGCAATTCTCACCTTGTTTACTGCGGCTTGGAAGAGGTCCTGTGACGAGCAGTTGAATGCCTCCGTCAGGTTCCTCTACCAATACATTCTTCTACGTCCCACTGAACGCTTAACAACAACTTTACCTTGTATTATGAGGTGCAGAATTACATACTTGGGAGTTGGGGCGAAAGAGAGACCCTTGTTGAGGACTGATTGATCTGTAGGTGAAAGGTTTCTTGAGGATAGGTCGAGGACAGTGGGATTTTCAACGATTTCTTTATGGATTGAAGGAGATGTAGTTTGTTGGGGCAAACGTTTGGGTAAGGAGGGCAGAATATTGCCGGGTGGTGGTAGGTTCAAGAGTGAGGTGATGACAAACCCAGCCATGCCTCACTATATGTCAATATTTCTATTGACATCTCAACATCTCATTACAGACTTCCTTTGTGCTTAAAACTACCGTTTCAATACCAGTAAACAATTCTATCACACATTACAGCTTATAAGTTCATATGCTAAATCATAATATCACAACATGATCTTTGAATCATGATGATCTTCCCGTTCTACGTTAGCTGCTCGGTCAACAATTTCGAGAACATAGGTTTGTAAGATGGATTAATATATAATTATTATTAGCCCACCCTATCAAAATTTCTGGTCAGAAGCCATCCTCAATAATCATAAAACATATTCTCAAAGTTTCATGCTGTTCTGTCGAGTAGTTTCCGAGTCTATAGGGAACAAACAAACTAACAAACAAACAAACAACTAACACAGAAACAGACATTCATTTCCATATATAGAGATATATAGATCGAACTGGGATCATGCCAGTGGGCCATCAACCATTCTGAAGACTTCATAATTTTTGGAAATAAACAAAATAATAAATAGAGTATACCGCAATCATGGGGAAAATATACGAGTAGATTGTTATCCTATAGTATAATTAAAGTTTATAAAGCAAACGGAGATACTTTTCCAGTACAGGCAACCTAATGATTGTCAGTAATAGGATCGCAGAATAGAGTTCTTATTACTTTTTATTCAATAATACACAAAACACAATATTCATTGGAATGAAGGACCAACAGATTCAAATCTTGAACTAGATGATTGTTTTTGCTTCCTACTTCTTGAAATTGTATACAAATAAAGCTACTGGATTCTCAGATATCAGTATGAGAGTCCATATTTGCTAGTTCAGTGAAATATTCTTTTCAAGAGCTCTAAATAGGACTAGTCCCGTTTTTTGACATAGAAGAGGATATTTGTCTCTGATGAAACTAGTCCCATTTCAGAAGTCATGAGAATAATATTTTCTGGACACGGACTCTGATGCTGATATGTTGGAATCGGAATCAATAGAACCTACAAGCAAAAACTCACTACAATTCATGTACGGTATGATAGCATACTTATGAACAACATTTCCATATTCTTTGTTGCCATTAACGTTCATTTCACAGTATCAATTCACTTCATGAGAACTATAGGCTAAATGTCATGTAAGTTGTTATTGTAACTTATTGTCTATGTAAGTTGAATAAAAACAAAAAAACTCAATTCCAAAGTCCGATTGAGCCAAGAGTGCATCCGTTTAAAGTTGAATAGGTATCTCTACTTGTTATTTTACTGTTTTGTAAAATGATAAGTGCTCTTCATATTTTTGGATCATGTATGGATTACGTTATATGTCTGTATGTATTATGGCTACATTATGGAGCATCAATGACTGATGATTTTTTCATCTGAGAATAAAATATTGATAAAAAATATTACAATTCATAGAATAAGAAAAATACAGTCACTATCCAAGCATGATTTATCTAAAATATCAACATGGAATAGCCATAATTTTTACCACGGTACTTCTAGGATGAATAATGTTGTTATTTTTGTGTACTTCTGTTAAATTGGTGCATCTGAAATCATATTAACAACTCGAAAAAAATTACTATCTGTTTTGTTGAAGAGCTGTTTGAGTATTCTCTTACATAATATTATGTAACGTATATGTTAGTCATGTACTGTTATGTTAACGCTCATTGAAAAATACTTTCCGTATATTGTATGTAACTTATATCAATATTGATGATATTTCAGTTGGAGGTAATCATTTTCTAGCATTTGCGTTTTCTTTGCAGAGCCTAAGTGCATCGAGATCGGTTGTGGAACATGACCTATCAGCTCGCCAAGTGCGGAACCGACCTAAGCCTGTTATTGCAGAAAACATTAAAGAGCATCTCACTCCAGAGAAGAGATGTGACACTTATTGTAAATATCCTTATTAGTAACGCCCCAACACTCCTAACAGCCTAACCTATGGTAACACCTAACTTAGGGTGGTAACATTCTTTTCTATGTTCACTCAGTGTTGGTGTCTGAAGAGAAAGCTGAGTTGTCAATTCAGCTTCAAATATGTGGACTGTAGGATGTATTAATAAAGATGTTAAGAGCTACAATGTGTAACACTTCATTCATTACCACACCAGAATTCAAATAAATAAATTGAATATGAACTTGAAGATCTGTTGAACGCTGAGGATGTAATAATCCAAAAGCTTAATGAAAGCACACATGAAAGTCAAAGAAGGATCGATTGGTTGAGTGCGGACCACAACTTAAAACATAGGTGTTGACCGACTCGTTGAATGTGGACCAACGGCTTAACCTACAATGCCAATAAACGGTTGAATGAGAACAAAAAAACAATTCCATGTAATTAGCCCATTTAAGGAGGGATGTCTTTTTGACAAGGATGTGTTTGAGTAATTAATATATTATAATACACAACTCAGTGAAAGACTTCATTATTTTAACACAGAATTTATTGGACATTAGACATACAAGACCAGAAAAAACAGTTACACAACCCCGACGTCATTCCATGTCACCTGACATTGTCTATCCATCCAGGCCTACCACCTGGGGAAAATCCTATTACTCATACAATATTACATACATAAAGCTTACAAACTATATTCAACAATAATTCGAATCAGAGTATCGTCTGGGTAGCCTGATTTTTCTTCCTGACCTTCTCATTTGTATGGTTCCTCATCGGTAATGTAACCGGCTCAAATCATTCCATCCAACCTTCCCCCACTTCATCATGCCTAACTTCAGGAATGTTTTCGGCCAATGCAGCACTTAGCTTGGTTTTTGAGTAAAACTCTGGAGTCTGATTGACATGTACTTTGATGATTTTATGATTCTCAACCTTGACCATTATATACAGAATTACTGATCTTACTCAGTATCCTTCGTAATCCAAAATTTCTCATTGCTAATGAATTTGATAAATCTATAATATTACTTCTCTCATAATCCTTTATCTTGTCTGTGTACTGTATATTATATGTAGAATCAATAGAACATCTTGCCTACTCCCTCCCACACAGAACAAAAAGTTAAAAAACGTTTAATAAATGTTTAAAATGTATTAATCTGATAAACGTTATGAAAACAATGTTTAATGAACATGAGAAGAGTCTACTAATATAAAAGTTTACTCTATAAACGTTCAATAAACGTCTAGAATGTATAATGCTGATAAACGTTATGAAAACAACGTTTGATAAATGTTAGAAATGTTTACTAAAAGAAACGTTAGAAAGGTTGATACAGTATGGAATTTTTACAGTACCTACCCAGTCAACACACCAAGTGAGAATCAAACATTTTTTTAGAAGGTGTCTCCTCCCCCCCTCACCAGTGTAACTTAATCCCTAAGAATGTCTCAATTTAGATTTCTAACCTACAATTCTTGAGTGGAATTGAATTCCACTCCTTTCTATCTCCTTCAAAATCGTCTCCAACACCATTATCGAGATAAAAATAAAGTTTTGCACCAATTAAGACTGAAATTTTTTGAGTTTTCCAAAAAAGTCTCACTCAGGCTTTTTGTTGATCAATCGGGTTCAGAATTGCAATTCAAAACATTTTGTCTCTTGCGAAAATCGTCTACAATGTACTGTTAACGATATAATTGACTTTTGCGCTAATCCAGAGGGACTTTTGCCATATGTTTAGTTTCCCAAAAAGTCAAAAAATTGTATTTTGATCAATAATTCGGATGCAGAATTGAATTTCAACCACTTTTATCTTTCGCGAAAATGTCTAAAACACACTGTTGATGATAGAATAGACCTTT
>NC_052505.1:36330715-36484721 GCF_014356525.2 Nilaparvata lugens | reverse complement strand
ATTTCCAATGCAGTTGAATATTGAAGACATGTTCCTTGATGACATGAAGACATGTTCCATTTTGTCTCAAACATGCTTATAGTGTATAGGATGGAGGAGTGGTCTATATAGAATAATAATTATGCATTTAGCATTTGAAATACAAATATTAATTAAAGTTTACCAACATCTGTATTATTTCCTCTGCTCTTAATTCAAAACAGACATCCGAACAGCGAGCATTTGCCAGCAAGCTGTTGAAAAAGTTACTAGTGGAACTCTTTGTGATACTCGATTGACTAGTAGGAATACATCGATAATTGAGAAGAATATTTGTTGAAAATTTAAATTTGATTGATGGAACCAATAAAAAAGTTTACATACACACAACACATACACACACATACACACACTCGGATTATTGGAAAGTTAATCAATTGGATTGATCAATTCCATTCAAATTCCAAATAGAAAACAAGAAGAACTGGTAGCTTCGTTCTATCAACTCGTTATTGATGCATTGTCTATAATAAAGAATGAAATAGATTCTATGACTTGTTGATGGTTGATGTATTTCCCGCATCCAAAAATATTCCATTGTCCTTCGCTCCACGTTTCATTTCTATCCATCGACTCATATTCATAATGTCATTTTTAAACTATATCAAGCAGAATAGAAAGGTGGAAGGATGATGTACAATTTTCATCTTAACTCAAATTTGAATAGGTACTCCTCTTGACATTTCAACTTGCATCCGACACGAGGCAAAAGTTTCATGAGTTATGTTGAGAGGTGATGGAGCTGTTCAGTTCTCTGAATACTAGAGATGGAATAGACTACTAGTAAAAATAGATGGAATGGAGTTAAGAATTATTTGCTGTCATAGGTTGAGAGAGTACTATAAAGTCATACTTCGATTGAAGTTTTTATTTCATCAGAATAATGATGGTGAAAATAATACAGCTCAATTAGTACAATAGAAAATGCAGTTTTTAGTAATTGTTAAGAATGAATGTAATCTAAATTGTAATCTTTAAATCTGCAATGGTTCAAGAAATGTGAAAAATGCGTCTAATAACCTGATTTGCTCTCGATTTAATTTCAGCGATTGGAATTGAATTTAGCTCTGCAATCCACTTCAGAATTCAAACCTCGTGGAATTGGTAAAGTATTCAGTCTGCTGAATATTGAAATTCTTATAATTGATGCAAAAAATATAGCGAGTAAAACACGCTCTCTATTTTTGAAATAAATAAATATGAAATTTTCATTATCCTTTACATTCTGTTCATAGGCTTGTTCCTTTCTGAACAGGCCATTGTCATAATATTGTGAAACATTGATTGAAATCAGCAAACCATTTTGGTAACATACTTCTCAGTCGAATTGGATCATACATGATATGATGGAAAACATTTTGACATGAATCTCGGCATTTATATTTTTTTATCTACACACATTGACAAGATAATAATGACACTAATTAGTTGTTCGATGAAGCTCCATGAACAGAGATTAGAGAAGGCTATTTTCAGGTTTGATATTTGTTCAAGTTCGTGGGATGAGAAAGCCTGTCGAATATTATTATTATGGAAGCCTGAAACTTCGAACAATGTTCAAAATTCAATTACTGTATCGCTACAACGATAGCTTTAAAAGTTAATGGATTTATCCTAACAACGCAACAGGAAGAGTGAAAAAGCTTGGCTTACTATGTTATTCATACTTTGCCTTCATCATACGCTTTGGAGATAACGATGGTGATAGGGCATAATTCCATCTGACCAATCAGTAAAGGTTTCGGCTGAGAGCTGAACTCAAACAAGTGAGTTTGACATTTTCGAGTATAATCAAATGATAAAACAAGCAAGCTTAAAATAATTTTGCATGGCAGATGTCAAGAGGAGTCATTGTTCGTTAGCTATGCACATGCTTTCAACTCAAAATAGAGATGCTTTCAGTTTTGTTTGAATCATGAAAAGTGAAAATGTTGTTCAACCTTCAAAATATCACGGCTTTTTGGTTGGTATGATTTTGGTTTTTATGCATGAAAAATTATTTTCTTCAATTTGATGTCTGATATTATGATGAGATGTCTGACTAATTACTGAGTGAGAGCTAAAATCTCAGTGATATCAAAATCTCATATTTCTCTCCACATAAGTATTGATTTGTAGTCTTGTAGGTAGCCCATTGTGAGTATAGACCTAATGTACAAAAGTAAATGGAGTGAATGTTCAGAGAGCAATATTATTCAATATTTCCGACTATGTCTTGCTATCCCTCATCAACTATGTAGGGTCGAGAAGTTGAGTTCAATAATTATAATAATATCAAATTTCTTTAATTGAGGAACGCTCTGATGTTTAATATAATAAACACACTAACTAAGTGAAAGTATCCTTTTTATAATTCAATTACTAGTAATAAGAGATAAGCATACTATAGCAAACCGTATATGTCACTAAGGAGTTTGAAAGTAAACTTAGAGAATTTTATTTTTATCACGAGCGTCAATACAGCGTATACCATTTCATCGTACTGTGTTTAATTTGATGAGGTCATCAGGATTACAAACACTTATGGGGACACACATTTTGCATAATTCTACGTCGTTCACATTACCTATCGTTTATTGATAATCTATCCTTCAGAAATTCAATTAATACACAAAGGGTTGTTACGTTTCAATCTCTCGTCATATAATTCTATAGTTATACTAACCTCAAGCCACAGTGAACTATAATAAGCTTTAGTACCGCATGAGGAGAGAGGAGAACGAGAAGGAGAGAGAGGATGGATTCAGTATTGAGATTGAGTTCATTGACGGTAGTCCATGCTCATATCACGATAACCAGGCAATCCACCTCGATATCGAGCGTCATAATATTATGGAGGATTAAGATAGCGACTATGGATCACATAACACCAATCAACTCACACAAGCTACGTTTGTTAAGTATGATCCAGGTCTATTGAAGCAATATCCTGTTTGCTATGGATTATTATCCAGATTAACCACTTGACTGACGGCCAATTGACTGGTACTTATAGTCACTAATTTTGTTCTGGGATTTTTATTATCATTCACTAACTGTATTTTAATTTTGAGAAAATCTCTCATAGAAATCTTATGACTAGTTCAAATAATCGAAGGAATTATGTCATAGTCACTAAGATAACACTCTTTCAAACCCAGGCGAGAGAGTAGTTTTTCGAATGTTTAGAAAAATAGGGAAATATCCTAAAATTAGCACTTTCTGCAAAACACTCTGCTCAGATCTCAACAGAGAGAATCAGATGGGAGAGGGCAGTTTCACACTGTCCGTTGAAAAGCATCAAAGAATGTTGAAAAACATTTGCTTAGAGGAAAATGATAAGGAAAAGAGCCCTGAAATGTCTGTACTGGGAATTCTTATCTTAAAAATATTCTGAGATAGAAAAGGAGCTTGTTGCGAGAAAACAGGGAAAATTTGATAGACGCAGCTATATTTATTACTGGCAGGTAACCCGTGCTTTGCACTAGAGAAAATTTTGTGTTGGGGAATGCAACCTCCTTATCTCAAAGGAAACATAGAAAAATAATATAATTATACTTATTATTCTTTCAGAATTTACTTACGTGAATAATTCTCATTATAGTTGAAAATTTTCAGCAAAAAAACCATAACACCACGGAATAACTTACAGAAGAGTCTGTTATGTTGGGCTTCTATCATTGCGTAAACTTTGAATCACAAATTGCATAAGTTTGTTTTAAATATCAAATTAGAATTGATTGAATATTAGCAATGAAAACATGCCTATGATCATCCTCGGTGGATTAAGAATCTTTATGCAAAATTTCAAGTTGATCAGTTCAGTAGTTCAGACGTGATGATGCGTCATTCGAATGATTCCTAACCCGAACATGCATAAGCCAATTCTTTCCTTATTAGTCCAGTCAAGGAAAGGTTATAGAGGGAAAGATTGGGAAGACAATTTTTGACCCCGCAGTTCTGTTTAGGGTAGTAAGGAGGTGAACATATCGAAAGTCCCCACTCCTACCCACTGTGCTAAGGGGGTGGGAGTGGTTTAAAGGTACCGATTTTTGGTTTCTCGCATAAAACTAAAAAACTATGTATCTTAAGGACTTGACTGTCATTATAATAAATTAAAGCTTACATAGTTTCCTACAATATTTTTATCCTACAACTTTCTTTATATCTCCTCTAGTTTTCGAGATATCCGCTCTTGAAGGTGTGACATTTTTGAAAATCTGGTGTGGTATACTCACACAACTTTCCTTGCTCCGATCAGACTTTTGTATATGTGTATATATAATTGTTTTCAGAGTACTTTTTCCTTTGTGTAAATTGTGAAATTCGATGATTATTCTAGTCGTAATTTTTTTAAAGTCGTCAAAACAGCTGTTCTACAGATGAAATATTTCGACTATGTGTTCTTTTTATGAACTGCGCTACCTACCTACCTCATGCACGAGAAGGAGGTTACTAAGTCCATTTCTCAAGGATGGGGTGGACCCCCCATTAGTTTCCCGGAAAGGAGACTCATGCCAGTTGATAGAGTTAATGAATAACTATACAGGGTATGAATTTGAAAAAAAATCGGTCAAGTTATTTTTGAGAAAATCGTGGAAAACATCGTTTTTTAGTGATTATCCGCCATTTTTCTCAAGAATATTACGGAGCTCCTGCAATTTTCCCAGAAATGAGACTCATGTCAGTTGATAGGGCTTATAAATAGCTATCCATGGTATGAATTTAAAGAAAATCGTTAGAGCCGTTTTCAAGAAAACCGTGATAAACATGGTTGTTTAGTCATTATCCGCCATTTTGTCCGCCATCTTGAATTGAATTTTATTGAATTTCTTGTTGTCAGATCCTCATGGTATAAGGACCTTAAGTTTAAAATTTCAAGTTAATCGATTGATTAGGAATGGAGTTATCGTGTTCACAGACATACACACATACACACACACACACACACACACACACCACACACACACACACACACACACACACACACACACACACACACAGACCAACGCCCAAAAATCATGTTTTTGGACTCAGGGGACCTTGAAACGTATAGAAAACTTGAAATTAGGGTACCTTAAATTTTTTTGGAAAGCAATACTTTCCTTACCTATGGTAATAGGGCAAGGAAAGTAAAAAACACGTTTTCCACCTATTTTTTTTTTTTTTTGGTCTTATAACTTTTTAAAAATCGATGATAAAAATCCATGCTGATCATAAGCTTATGGAGCATTGAATTCTCTCCAATTTGATCTATAATTTCACACTTTTACGAATTTCTCTACACCTTTTTCAGCAGCTTTAGTGTTGAGTGTGAAATCTCCATTTATGCTACAATAGACCAATTGACAAAGGAATTTGTTGGGAATGTTTTAAACACAATTTTTGACTTTGCAGCTCTGTTGAGACTAGTTGGGAGGAGAACATATGGGAAGTCCTCATTCCTAACTCATGTGCTAAGGTTTGGATGGGAAGGGATGAGGGTGGTTTAAAAGTAGCATTTTTCAGCGTTTTTCGTCGACGCTCATATCTTGAGAACAATGCGACATAAATAACTATTCAAAAATAAAGATTGATGAATTCTCTACACTTTTTGGTCAGTGAAATTTTGTGATATTCCCAACAGTTCCCGAGATATCCGCTCTTGAAGGTGTAAAATTGTTGAAATAAATGGTTTTTATCCAATGTTTTGCTCTTTCAGGGCTTATAACTCTCCAACAATGCATCATAAAAGTTGATGCTTATCTTAGGATTGTAGAGCATAGAATTTTCTTTGAAATTAATGATGTATTATGTCACTATTCAAAGTATCCCTTTCATTCTTATAGCAGCTTCAATGTAGGGGGTGAAAATTTCATTGCTGCACAAAAGATCGTTTGACAATGACAATGACATGGCGGTGTCTGTGACACAATTTTTGACTTTGCAGCTTAATCTGGACTAGTTAGTAGGTGAATATATCAAAAGTGCGCATCTTTATCACCTCTGTTGAAGTTGTGGAACCGCTGAGTAGACACTTGTTGCAGCAATGAAAATTCCACCCCCTACATTGAAGCTGTTATAACAATGGAAGGAATAATTGAAATAGTGACATGATACATCATTCCAAAGAGAATTCAATGCTCTACAATCCTAAGATATGCATCAGTTCTGATGATGCATTGTTGGAGAGTTATAAGCCCTGAAAGAGCAAAACATTGGATAAATACCAGTTATTTTAACAATTCTATACCTTCAAGAGCGGATATCTCGGGAACTTTGGGAATATCACAAAATTTCACCACGGAAAAGTGTAGAGAATTTATCAACCTTCTTTATAGAATAGTTAGTTATGTCGGTTGAACGCATTGTTCTCAAGATATGAGCGTGGAAGCAAAACGCTGAAAAATGCAACTTTTAAACCGCCCTCATCCCCTTAGCACATGAGTTAGGAATGTGGACTTTTTATATTATGTTCTCCTCTCAACTAGTCTCAACAGAGATGCAAAGTCAAAAATTGTGTTTTAAACATTCCCTCCAAATTCCATGGTCAATTGGTCTATTGTAGCAAAATGGAGATTTCACACTCAACACTAAAGCTGCTGAAAAAGGTGTAGGGAAATTCGTAAAAGTGTGAAATTATACATCAAATTGAAGAAAATTCAATGTCTTTTAAGCTCATAATCAGCATGGATTTTTATCATAGATTTTTGAAAAGTTATAAGACCAAAAATAGAAAAAAATAGGTGGGAAACGTGTTTTTTCAAAAATGTCACACCTTCAAGAGCGGATATCTTGAAAACTAGAGGAGATTTAAAGAAATTTGTAGGATAAATATTGTTGGAAATTATGTAAGCTTTGATTTATCATAATGGCAGTCAAGTCCTTAAGATACATAGTTTTTGAGTTTTATGCGAGAAACCAAAAATCGGTACCTTTGCCGTGCTACCAATTTCTCCTAAATCGGTTGGATAGCAAATTTTCACCTATTAACCTAAGGATAGTATATTCCAACGTAATAGATTCTTGATAAACTATGAATGGATCTATCGCCTATGAATGAGAAATCCAGTTTTCAGAGCAAACCAACTTATAATCTTCAGAAGGATTTTGGCAATATACAAAACAATATACAACACACTTAGGCATCTAAAACCATTACGAGCTAAATACTTATCCAGTTATATAGTTGAAAAAGCAATGGCTATAGGCTTGTAGACACACAAATCAATTAATTATAGACAAAATAGAACACTATAAACTGTTCAAAACTCAATTTAAAACATTAATAATTCACTTAAACAGAAAAATATTCAGAGAGCACAAAATTAGAACACACGCAGCCAGCCATCATTTTTAGAGAGAAGGACGCCTCCTCGTCAGAACAAAAACCACATCTCATAATCAGTGTCTACGACATGGACACGTCACCAAAAATTTATAACTTACAAGTTTAGAATTCACATTTTTTATTTGTTCTCAATAAAACTTTATTTTGAAACTATTATTTTAAATTTTTATATATCATCTCTATTTAAATAATCCATTTATCTGTTAATTCTGTCAACTCAGCCTCGGTGATACCATGGAACATGCAACACAATCATTTACGATAAATTCTCAGTCAAAAAGTTGTTCGTATATCGATTACTCTGATATTTACTATAAAGTTTTATAGATCTCGAATTGAAGATTCGATTCCAATCGAGAAAAATGTAATATTACAAATACCCCCCTCTTGACATAAAAAATTTTACTGTTTGAAAATTTAAAGAAAAAAAATTACATTGACCCAAATGGAAATTTTTGAATTGTAAATTCGAGAACAGTAACAATTTTTCTATAAAAACATTACATGTTGTCCTATAATATTGAAAATTATTATAAAAATTCATCAATAGCATTTGTTATATGTTTTCAAACAATATTTCAAAGTATAGAATATCAAAATTACTTTTGATTTAGCTTTATAATTTAAAGGAAAATATCTCAACAGAAAGTTTAATATATAAAGAATAGTTTTTTTTTTGAAATTGCACATAAATTTAATAGATAGAAAAATTCAATTTTTATTGCATAAAAAAATTTTAGTATGTTGAATAAAAAATTTATTATTATTATTTTTTTTTTTTATGAATTGATGAATTGTTACATTTAATTTTCACATAACATTTCAATAAATCAAAAAATGTTCATTTTTTTACTATTGACACAGTTGATTTTATCGATGCAAATTTGGAAAACAGTCTGTTAAGGCACTCAGTATGATTTTCAGTTAAGTGTGACTCCAGTGTGATGACGTTAGTGTTGGGCTGATCCGGATGCTCGTAGTGTTGGGCTGATCTGGATGCACGTAGTGTTGGGCTGATGCTTGTAGTCGACTGATGCATATCAAACTCGATACAGGTGACATCTCAGTTAGCATTGCCTCATGCTTGTAGTAGACGGCTGCATACCAAACTCGATACAGAGTCACATAAATTTTGTATCATATTTGTAATTATACAATGTACATTTCAGGCTTGAAATGACAATGTAATTTGTTTTTCGGAAAAGAGATAGACGCTGCATACAGGATTAATTTAGGTGAGGATTAATTTAGGTAAGGTTTGGTTTTTTGATATTTTCAGCTTTCAAGGTTTAGAGTTCTGCATACAGGAATAATTTAGGAGAGGATTTTTGAATCAATTCTTTCATGATACTGTGACTGTTATTTTGAATTCAAAGTTGCAAACGTGAACATGGATGGCAATTACCTCCAGGTAATGTGGTAGTGTTGAAGTTTGAGATACAAGGTCAGCAATAAGCGTTGGCGTTGTCATTGGCGTATGCTTTGGTGTCGGCATTGGCATTAGCATTGTCGTAGGCATTGGCATCAACATTGGCGCAGGCATTGGCATCGGCGTAGGCATCAGCGTAGATATTGGCATTGGCATCAGCACAGGCATCGGCGTAGTTATTGGTGTAGATATTAGTGTAGATATTGGCGTTGATATTGGCGTTGACATTGACATCAGAGCAGATATTGGCGTAGTTATTGGTGTAGATATTAGTGTAGATATTGGCGTTGATATTGGCGTTGACATTGACATCAGAGCAGATATTGGCGTAGTTATTGGTGTAGATATTAGTGTAGATATTGGCGTTGATATTGACATCAGAGCAGATATTGGCGTTGATATTGGTGTAGGCATCAGCGTAGATAGTGGCGTAGTTATTAGTGTAGATATTAGTGTAGATATTGGCGTTGATATTGGTGTAGGCATTCAATTGATGAGTCACACTAGTTCGAAAATCACCCAAATGTTCTTAACACTCTTCATGGCGTTCACTTGTTGCCGATTTCGAGATTCACGTGATAATTATTTCAATGTTAATGTCCATGCTGTACCTGTTATCTTAAAATGCTTATAAACTAAAAGGAAAATTTTGATTAGGCTATCAATACAATCTAATACACATGAAAATTATTTCTAAGTATATAATCAATATAAAATTGAAATTTGTTAACATCTTATTATACAGTCAGCAATACATATATTGTGGAATTTGGAGACATCAATTACAAAATTTCAATAGAAAAAAAATTTCATTTCCATTTATTCATTGTTCAAATATTTTATAAAAAGCAAATTATTCAATATTATTAATCATCGTTTGTTGGATACTATAGTTTATTTCGACTTTTCAATGTTCTAAACACAAACTACATTTCATGACAAAACTTTACTATCAATCATTAAACAAGAAATCATTCAAAACATCAATAATATTTTGCTTCAAAGGCAATCAATATTCATAAGTAATCATCGGCATCTATGGCAATCAACATTATTAATCATTATTTTGCATCTATGGCAATCAACATAAGTAATCAACACAAAAAATATTATCTCATTACTGCCTCTCTAAGTCATAACCTCTGTTATTCCTTCTTTAGGCAATAATGGGTTTCCATCTCAAAAAACAATCACATACCAGCAAAATTCTAATCAACAAACCCCACTAAAATTTCTACATACACTCCAGCATCCATTTCAAACGATAATCAATCATATCAAAATTTATAGAATAAACAGTTTTAAAAATTTAGAAAAAGACATCAATTACAAAAACATTAGAGAAATTTTAACCTTCAACTCCTTTCAATTAATAATATGACAAGACGTTTTTATTTAATGAAAACATTATTATTCAAGCTAACTTTCATTAATACATCTCATATTATATGGTGACACAATTCATTAATACTTTCAAATTTTGAAGTTTTATTATTATAACAAAAGAATTTATACATAAGATTAAATTTCAGCATGTTCTAAATTGAACCATTTATTTTTTAAATAAATTCAGAATTTGAAAACTGTATAATAAGTACAAACATTTCAAGGTTACAATACAAAGACGATCAAGATGGATAATGGGTAAATAAGTTCCCTACAAAATACAAACAAGAGAAAAAGAAAATTGGGTAAATAAATTTCCTAAATAATACAAGGAAGAGAAAGATTAATTAGAGCCTATCCTACATGTCAGTACTGAACTTTCATAAGGAAGTATATTTAATAAAAATACACTGAAAATAAGAAAATGGGACATAATTTGCTCTGAAAAACCTAATTACCTAATATGATACTTGACAAAAAAAAACAGACATAATTAAAATATGTAATACATGATGAAAAAATATACCGCAAGCAAACAATTATTTACACTACAATGGATAGATTTTAGAAAAGTTAAGTTTTATCAACAATTTAAAGATTAGGAAAATAAGCTACTATTTCAACTTCCAAAATTATTTCAGAAAAAATACAAATTTAAATGACTATGGACATGATTGGTTAAGATATGCATCATAGAAGAATTTTACTGAACATTACACAAAGACAGGAAAGAATCGAAATTTGAAAAGATTAAGGGCCAAGAAAAATAGGCTACAGGAAAGAAAAAAGATACAATTATGGACTCTTACCATACGTAGTATTTACGGTCATTGCTATTCTGAATCCCGGCATGACACAGGATTCCTAATCATAACATAGTGCTGGGGAATACCCTTTCATCATGTGATTCACAGTCATCATCTTGTAAATAAGCAACTTGAAACAACCTTTGAATACTAACACATCAATGGTGACTTTGTGCTTTGTTTTCTTCAAGAACATGATTTTATTCATGGGTTCATTTGTTTCAACAAAGCCATTTTGCTTACAAAAGTCAGTCATGTTCACTAGATAATGCTTTGCATACACCTTTGCAATTTTCAGTTGAAAGTTGAATTCATCAACTTGATTCAAAGCAAGATTCATTTTGTTTACATTGTTCCTAACCTCTACAGAAACCTGTCTCATGTAAACATTCACTTTACTTACTGTTTTCCTAACTTTCAATTTGGCAATACTACTTTCTTTACTGTTGACCTTCAATAACTCCCTACCTACTACATTACTCAATTTTACTATCTCAATAGGATTTACTTTTTCAATAACATTAACTAGGCCTACATTATCTGAAACTTGAACTAATTGATCTTGTATCTCAACACTACTATCATCCTGCTTCAATTTGTTTTCATCTTCATGATTATCACTCAATGTTTCATGTGCATCTTTCAATAGAAGGTTTATACTAACCTGCTCTAGTCTTATGCTAGTACATTCTTGCTTCATATCATCAAACCTAGCACTTTGATCTTGTTTCAAATTATCAATCTTAGCATTTTGCTTATCAAACTTAGCATTTTGCTCATCAAATCTAGCATTTAGCTCATCAAACCTAGCATTTTGCTCATCAAACTTTTGTGTTAAGAATGCTATAAGATTCAGATCATTTTTAATGTTTGCCATTTTGCTAGTCTGCACAGATAATATATTCATTAGGACTTGATCTCTCTTGAACCGATTTCCCATTCAGCAGTATCTCATTCATAACCTATCAAGACATCTATCCACTAATAATTTCTATAACCAGGGATTTCATGGTGTACCATTTGGGACATATTTATTTTGTAATTCGGTCCCACCACAGGGGTAACATTTGCCGTGCTACCAATTTCTCCTAAATCGGTTGGATAGCAAATTTTCACCTATCAACCTAAGGATAGTTATCGGCTCCAACGTAATAGATTCTTGATAAACTATGAATGGATCTATCGCCTATGAATGAGAAATCCAGTTTTCAGAGCAAACCAACTTATAATCTTCAGAAGGATTTTGGCAATATACAAAACAATATACAACACACTTAGGCATCTAAAACCATTACGAGCTAAATACTTATCCAGTTATATAGTTGAAAAACAATGGCTATAGGCTTGTAGACACACAAATCAATTAATTATAGACAAAATAGAACACTATAAACTGTTCAAAACTCAATTTAAAACATTAATAATTCACTTAAACAGAAAAATATTCAGAGAGCACAAAATTAGAACACACGCAGCCAGCCATCATTTTTAGAGAGAAGGACGCCTCCTTGTCAGAACAAAAACCACATCTCATAATCAGTGTCTACGACATGGACACATCACCAGAAATTTATAAATTACAAGTTTAGAATTCACATTTTATATTTGTTCTCAATAAAACTTTATTTTGAAACTATTATTTTAAATTTTTATATATCATCTCTATTTAAATAATCCATTTATCTGTTAATTCTGTCAACTCAGCCTCGGTGATACCATGGAACATGCAACACAATCATTTACGATAAATTCTCAGTCGAAAAGTTGTTCGTATATCGATTACTCTGATATTTACTATAAAGTTTTATAGATCTCGAATTGAAGATTCGATTCCAATTGAGAAAAAATGTAATATTACACCTTCAAACCACCCCCACCCCCTTAACACAGTGGGTAGGAGTGGGGACTTTTGATATGTTCACCTCCTTACTACCCTAAACAGAACTGCGGGGTCAAAAATTGTCTTCCCAAATTTCCCCTCTATACCTTTCTTGAGCATTCATTGCCTGGACTATATTATAATATTGAATTATGGAAGATAATTTTAATGCTAAGTTAGTAAGTTTAATAAAAAATCTGGTGTGGTACACTCACACAACTTTCCTTGCTCATTGAACTGTAAGCCTCATTCTCAAATGAGAATAATTTAGAGGAATAACATAATGACGATTGCAAAATATTTGCAACTTCGATCAGACTACTGTATATGTGCATATATAATTGTTTTCAGAGTACTTCTTCCTTTGTGTAAATTGAGAAATTCTATGATTTTTTTGAAAGTCGTCAAAACAGCTGTTCTACAGATGAAATATCTTGACTATGACTGTTTTCTTTTTATAAACTGCTCTACCTACCTCATGCACGAGAAGGAGGTTACAAAGTACATTTCTCAAGGATGGGGTGGACCTCCCATTAGTTTCCCAGGAAAAAGACTCATGCCAGTTGATAGAGCTGCTAAATAACTATACGTTATAGTTAAAAAACCATGTTTTTTAACTATGAATTTGAAGAAAATCGTTTGAGCCGTTTTCGAGAAAACCGTGAAAAACATGGTTTTTTAGTCATTATTCACCATTTTTCTCAAGAATATTACGAAGCTCCTGCAATTTTCCCAGAAATGAGAGTCATGCCAGTTGAAAGGGCTCATAAATAGCTATCCATGGTATAAATTTGAAGAAAATCGTTAGAGCCATTTTCGAGAAAACCGTGAAAAACATGGTTTTTTAGTCATTATTCGCCATTTTTCTCAAAAATATTACGGAGCTCCTGCAATTTTCTCAGAAATGAGACTTATGCCAGTTGATAGGGCTCAAATATCCATGGTATAAATTTGAAGAAAATCGTTAGAGCTGTTTTCGAGAAAAACGTGAAAAACATTGTTTTTTTAGTAATTATCCACCATTTTTTCCGCCATCTTGAATTGAATTTTATTGAATTTCTTATTGTCAGATCCTCATGGTATGAAATTCAAAACCTTAAGTTTAAAATTTCAAGTCAACCGGTTAATTAGGAATGGAGTTATCATGTTCATAGACATACACACATACACACACACACACACACACACACACACACACACACACACACACACACACACACACACACACACACACACAACACACAGATCAACAGCCAAAAATCATGTTTTTGGACTCAGGGGGCCTTGAAACGTATAGAAAACTTGAAATTAGGGTAACTCAATTTTTTTGTAAAGCAATACTTTCCTTACCTATGGTAATAGGGCAAGGAAAGTAAAAAGATACCATTACTATAACGGTACCTAGTAGAAAAAGTATTCAATTAGTAGAAATACTTCATTATTATATTAAATTGTGAGATTTGAAGATTAGCTCATTCAATCTTCTTTCAGTAGCTATTCTCGATAACTTCCCCCTATCTCATTATTTCAATACATCAAACACTGCAATATTATAGAGATAGTATAACACTACTGTGATCTAGATTCGGTGAGTTTTGATAAATTGTATAATAATTTTCAGCTTATAGTTCTTCATAGTGAAGTTCAATTATTAAAAAATTAATCATTGATCAATTTGAAACATTCGTGTCATCTTATAGTTCATAAGATGGTTCGGAAAGTCAGGTTACATTTTCTACAATTCATGAATGAAAATTAGTCATCTGAACAAGTGTAAACGTTGCAAACGTTACAAGCAATGGTTGTCTGTCTGTAGACTAGAACAATTCCTATCCCTTTCTGAAATTTCAATTCATATTATAACTTAATATGTAATATTCATAATTCAATAACTATTCTTTCAATTATCAATATTCAACTCGATACGACTTGAGTGTTAATACACCTCAAAAATGAAAGCTCACCAGTCTCTATATCAACATTAACGATTATTGTACCAGAATTGAATTCTATAATAGTTAACTATAATTTTAATTCAGTGATTTGAATAATTAAAATCTAATTTTGTCGGTTTATAATTCATAAAAGAATTATATTTCTGTATTTTGTTTTGCCAGTTGGCAAAGCTGCTGTTGAACACCTGTGTAGCTATGCTGTATTCTCCTCTGTGTGCTTTCGTCACTCACTTCTCTTCAATTTTTGGCTTTGGTCTGACTTGAAAATGATATCTGCTCATTTTCACTTATTATTTATATTTTATTTGCCAATATGAGTAATTATTGCCAAAATAGGCTTCGGCCTTCTTTACTTTTAATGTTTTAATTGAGTCTTTTTTCGAAACCCAGCTTGGTAAGTTTAAAACCTTCTTATTAATTTGTAGATCTTGAATTAGCTTGTAGACCTTTTATCACTTTCTCATGTTCTGGAAAATTCATCTATATTATTTTAAAAATCTTATAATATTTCTTTATATTCTGATCATTATTCCTAATTCATTGAATATCTTATATTCCCATTAAATGAAGTTAAATTTACGAAAGGTTATAATTTTTCTGATTTCTGATTAGACCTAACCTGTCCAATGACCTAATTCTCAATTATTCAATTTTTATTATTCTACATCTGTTCTTTCTTACTTTTTTAATGTCCCAAAATTTATTTTAGTTTCTGAAAATTAACCTGATTTCTTTCATGATGTTGATCTGCTGATATGATCCACTGACTCTGGAATTCATTGCATTCTTTCTGTTGTTTACAAGTAGTTTATTATTAAACTGGTTCTAACATTATTTATCATCAATATTATAGACTGGTTAATAATTTGCTAAAAAAACACCTTCTTATTCACTATGATTTCTTCTATCATTATTGAATTACCATAAGAAAAATCACTACCTTGGAGATAGAATAATTATATTGTTAACACAGGGAGACTAAGGAAAAGCAGCTAGAGAATTTGGTAGGAAAAGAAAAGGAATAGATACAATCAAAAACCATCAGCCGATAGGAGATGGATCGGTGTCTGGCCCTTTTCCCTATCTTACTCGAAAAAGGGATTGCGCTGACAACTTAATGCCAATTGATTGATGATGGCTTCGATCTCACTTTGCTACAAACAACATAAATGGAGTCAGTCGATTCATTAAAAAAGATAAACACTCGAGGATGATGGCTATGCTCGGGACCATCCAAACTTGTTCTGGAAACTGAATTTTATCCCATACCCTAATCACTTTCGAAAACCATTGGGCTGATTATCACATTGAAACAATTTTTATGAGATATTCATGAGTTAAAAATAACTTCATTACATATTCATTCATTCATTCATTTATTCGTGGATACAATCACAAATCATAAAAATATGATTAGGTAGGAACAACAGGCTTGGCCCAAAACTATTCCATTCCCAAATTTTGATAATTAATAGCATGTCCAAAAAATAGGTTATGTTTCTACTGTAAAACGTTCAAGTTCAATTTTCGTCCAAAAATATGTAAGCTGAAAATTTTGAATTTGGAAAAATTAAAACACCAAACTAAATTTAAATAAAAGACTCAATTATCACTTCATATTGAATTAATCAAGTTATTTTATAAAATTTTGAACCAAAAAATACACACAACTTATCTCACTAAGCACAGCTGTTTTTTCTTTGGTTAAATGTTATTTCTACATCACGATACTAGTAGCCTATAGTGGAATATTACTGTTGCATGAATATATTATTGAAAAACAATAAAAATTATAGGATAAAATCATAGTACAAAACAGTTTTGTTTCAATTCATGTTTTTAATCTGTTATTTTATATTGAAAACTCTTCAAAAAGGGTACTATGATGTTATTTCAAACTGTAAATATACTTTGCACTTACAATACTTTGCACTAGAACTGCTGCTTGATTTACTTCATTTTTGTCGCTGGTTTTCGCCTGCTATTGTTTACACGGAGTGTTGGTGTAGAATAGTGAGATTGGGTTTGTGATCCCATTGAACGAAAATCGAGATAACGCCGGGTGTCGGCTCGAACAGCTTATTTGTCACTTGGCTCTCAATCAGCTGTTCTGTTATCACGGGCTTCGTTGCCAGGGCGACCGCTAACTCTAAATATTGAGAGCAGCTGGTCTGTTAGCTGTCAGTCTTTCGTACCGCGAAACTTTGAATTGGAAAGTACGCGCTTGTCGGCTGTTTGTCTTTCATTCATACGTTCCAATACTTTTCATTCTGTCGAATTTCAATCCGGAATGTTCTTTGCAAGATTGTTTTTGTTCTGGCCTTCAGAGATGCTATTAGTATCATCATCCTTCCAATCCCAGTTACCTTGTTTGTAACCTGTGTTTCTCAGGAGCTTCCTTATCTCGACCTGCCACGAAAGCTCTCTTGGCGCTTTCCTTTATTCCTTCTTCACCTTTTCCTTTGAATGAGATAATTCTCCAACTCACTTTGATTTCAATCCTCATATATCATTAATCTACTGATCAATTACGTGATATACTTCAGTATTCATTATTTCAAATGGTGCTTACCAGACGGGTACGAAACGATTTGTCTAGAATGACTTTGGAGGAAGGAATGCAGCATTTGAACGAGGGCTTCATGCACGATGAGGTGATAGATTTTGCTGTACAAATTCATAGTGCACTCAGTGTGATAGCAATTCGACACTCCGGTTATGCCATAATAGATGTTGTTCCTCATCTCGTCAGTACGTTGAATCGCCTGGACGCCTGGACACAATGATCTTCAATCAAATCTAGCAAACTATTCAACAGAAAATTTGCAGCTGAAGAAGTTAGGAGAGGAGAGACGAAGGGGAGCATTATGTTTTAAAGAGTCTTTAAATATGAAAGAGCAAGTGGAGAGTGAAATAAACAATTTTAGAATGTAGGTTGAAGATATTATGAAAAGCGAAATCTAAATGAGGAGGGAGCTCGTGGAAAAGGATGCAATAATATCATTGCTAAAAGCTGACTGTGCTGAAATGAATGCAGAACTCATAAATCACACTAAAATACAAGATAGTTCGAGATAAAACACTGTTGGGGAGGTCGAATTTGCAGGAGAGACCTCTATTGTTGGCTGTTGGCTGTTGTCAGTTGGGAGTGGGCAATCGAGATGAGAGCTTCTTGCGAGGATCAGTTGAACCCAATGAAATAATCGTGAGAGCACTAGTACACAGATCACACTCTTCTCACCAGGACGATAGGACTAGCCCTCTTGCTTCAAATAATTACACCAATTATGTAAGTCATAGTCAGCTGCCATCTTCATCTCAAACTTTTGTCGACATGAAAAGGTTACGACAAAAATATCTATCTTCCAGCATTGTCTTCATAATCCAATCATGGATTGGGTTCACAATATTGAGTGCGCAGAGTAGTGGTGCATCCATAGGCTCCTTCCTTGATCCAGTCAGCTTCTTCCGCACAGACTCCACATAGTTGAGTAGGTAATGCTCCAGGTAGTAGCTTCCATGTCCAGCGCTAGTCCTCAACAATTCCTCCAGGTACAGTATCTTGTAGTAGAGATAGGGTGATGTCAAGTCGACATACTCTATATTCTCCTTATCATTCAGCTGCAGCAGCTTGTCCAATAGAGCGATTGTGTCATATCCATATCCATAGACAAAGATCTTGATTGACTGTCCCAAGTTGCTGTCAGCCAGCCATCGTCCAATCATATCGCAAACAATTGGTTTCAGAGCTCTGTAGGGAAGATGTTGTTGACCGGCTCCTTTGACCGACCATGTTAGTCCATGTTTAGCTTGATGTAGACAATTGTTGTCAAGCACTGCACTAGATTCCAACAGCATATCTGGGTAGGGTGGCTTGAAAAAGTAGTGATGAGTTGTTACATGATAATTATCATCACGTTCCAGTACTGCCATCTCCTCCACAATGAAATCATGACCCAGTCCTTCAAATCCTTGGAAGTTTATCAGGTAGAGTGGTAGTGGACCGAAAATGTTGCTAGCTCTTCTCGGTGTAAATGTTGCAAAGTTGCCATCTCCACTACAGTCCTCAAATACCACGCCATCATCAGTCTGTAGTACTTGCAACTTCTGCTAGCACTACAACTCCCGCTAGTACTACTCCATCTAGTACTGCTGCTACTACAACTCCTGCCACTGTGCCAGACCCAGTACCAACATCAGCCTGCAGTGGAGCAAGCAGACATGAGTGAGTGCAGAGACTGTCTACTAGTAACCAGTAACCAATGGATCATACAACCATTCCTAAACTTTGGAGATAAGGACCTGCTTGAACCGTTTGGAACGGCTCAAAACTTCTTGGAGACATTCATCTTGAAGACATACATCTTCCACGACGCTGGAGTGTCAAGCTGCACCGATCTATGCGAGGGAGCAGTCATCTTGAAATTCGTGTTCAGCAGAAGATTTTGCGAAATAAGCAATCGAATAGGAGATTTGTATCACTGGATAGTTCTTGATATTTTTGGACTTGAATATTATTTTTGTGCACTCTATATATTTCCATGCATACACTGTGAATAAACATCAAGTAATACCACAATTGTTGTACATTTTATTCCATACCTTCAACTTCTAGATGAAGCATAAATTACATCCTATACTGTTAGTCATTCAATACAATAGGGAGCATCCTACTCTGATAAACTTATCTTCATGCAGGAAGTTGGTTAATCATGACTTCCGCTGACATCAAATAAACTGGGCAACATCTTGTTATGCAGGAACTTGGGGTCATCATTGATTTTCAAGATGCCGACATCATGGTCTGATGAACTTGTTGCCTATATAAATGCTAATTAACAAACTCATATCGCCAGTATGGATAAGACAGTGATAGCGCAAGAGCTGCACAGACAAGCTCGTTGGAATTTTCCAACTAGAAAGGTTACAGTAAAAGGTCTTGACGATCTCTATCAGGCTGACCTTGTTGAAATGATACCATATGCTCCACAGAACAAAGGTTACAAGTACATTATTACAATCATGAATTGTCTCAGTAAGCTTGCATTTGCTATACCAATTAGGAATAAGTCAGCCAATAACATTGTTGGGGCTATGCATGTTTTGAAAAACATCCAATAAAAAATCTACAGACCGATGATGGTAAAGAGTGGTTCAATACAAAATTCCAACAACTTGTGAAACAGTATAATGTGAATCATTACTCAACTAGATCAGATAAGGAGGCATCTATAGTGGAAAACTTCAACAGAACACTTAAACAGTTAATGTGGATCAAGTTCACTGAGCGAGGAACCTATCATTTGACATACATTATAACCTCACTTCTCAAAGAGTATAATGCCAAGATTCATCGAACAATAGGTATGCGGCCAGTAGATGTGCAGAAGAAGCATGAGAAAGTGCTACTCGACCGACTCGGTAAACAGCATAAAGCCTATCGAGAAGAGTTACAGAAGAAGAATGCTGAGTGTAGAGGTAGGTTCTATCCAGGTCCTCATCAGGATATTGTGCCTGGTGACAAGGTTAGAATAAGCAAGTATAAAAATACTTTTGACAAGGGATATCTAGCCAATTGGACAAATGAGCTGTTCACAGTAACACGTGTACGTCCCACAGTACCTGTAACATATGTATTGGAAGACTATAGAGGTGAGCCTATTCAAGGAGGGTTTTACTCTGAAGAAATTGTGAAGAAAACAGTGCCAAGTGTCTTTGAGATTGAAAAGGTTTTAAGGAAGAGAGGGGACAAGCTGCTAGTGCATTGGAAAGGATACAGTTCAAGTCACGACTCGTGGATTGACAAAAGTGACTTGATCTAGGATGAGAGAGGTTGTACAACAGCAAAACTTGTTCAAAGTTATTGATTTTGATCGTGTGGTAAAAGGTTGTGGTCTGGAAATGGACAATAAGAAGAAGCCGCATGGTCATTTGTTCCCCAACCATATAAGATGCATTACATGTGGACCTTTTGGAATTTTAAGAAAAAGATGGAGATTTTGAATAACAGGTAGAAATTGGGAGACTGTAATATAGGCATAGAGGAAGATTTTACCACTCGGGTGAGAGAAATAAGGAAAGAGTTGAAAAAATTCCTGTTAATGGCTAGGAGCGATGGGCAACATGCTATCTTGCAATACGACAAATTAATAGTCAATCGGCATCCCTTTACACTGGATAAGCTGAAAAGTAAATTCAAAAATACAAGTGGTGAGAATGTGAAGGGTGAAGGAGAGGGGCAGTTGGGGGTGCAATCTCTCGTGAACTCAACTCCAGTTGATGATTTGTCAACTTTATCCGAACAAATTTTCAGTGAAGAGACTATTCAAATAACTCAGAAAAATTCATCAGAAATTGTCATTCCGAGTGAAACATCTACTGTGGTTTCAGAGAATGAGATAGTTCTAGAATCGAGTCCGAAGAGAGAAGTTCAAGTGACGGTACATGCTGAGAGAGAAAGTGATAACCCAGCCAATGAGAGACAAAATCATCAATTAGACAAGAGCTCGCGTATCCACTCTCAATATACTTCAAGGGTGCTCCGTTCAAATACTCCATTAGCGGGAAAAACGTCTAAGGAAGAGTTGGAAAAATCCTCCAATACCATCACAAAAAAAATATCTGGAGTAAGAGTTTGGCTAGAGAGCAATAAAATTTCAAAAACTTCGCGGACCAAGACATCTTTGAACGGGAGTCGGCCACTATCTGAATAGCAGACGAAGAGGAGAGGAGAGGCTGGCTGAGAGTCGAACAGGAATCCAGTACAGGAAGGTGGAAGCCGTACATGCAACCAGGTAACAAATGCAAAAACCAATCAAATCAAGGTAGGTTCAACTCTAGAATATGTGAAAATACTTTATTGGAACTGTCATGGTATTAGAAACTTTCTAAACTTGGATATAACTCAAACAGAACAGTTTAAAAAAAATGATATTATTTGTATAAGTGAAAGTTGGTTAGTGAACTCTAATATTAATTTTAAATCATTTGATAGTTTCAGTTGTTTTAGTGTGCCAGCTAAGAAAGAGTTGCAATCAAGGGCCAATTCACTTTCAATAGTACTAACGGGAGTAGTTTAATAGATTTATGTTTTGATGTTTACATGAGTTTGTGGATTTGAGTGAAATTTCCAATATTTTTTTGCAATATTGTGAAGGAAGAGTTTTGTTTGGATTCATATTTGGAAATTGATCAATCTAATAAATTCAAAATTGTAGTAGATACATTTTTTGGACTCAAAATTGTGTACGAATTATCATTTAAGTTACGTAAGTAGCATAACCTTTAGACTGTGTATTCCAAATTGAGGTTTGAAGCAGTTTTGGGCAAATGCCTGTTGTTTTTACCTGAATTGTATTTGCTTATGAATAGATAAGAGGTAGAGCTAGTGGAGGTTTAATTGTGTTAGTGAAAAATCATTTGCGTCATCAAGCGTCCTTGGTTTTCGCCTAAGACTTCATTATCATGGTTAAAGTAGATTGTCCTATAGGTAGTATAATTATTTGTTCAATCTATATGAAACCTGACACGGTAGCAAATACCCTTGATGAGTTACAAGATTGTCTAAGTGATAACGAATTACTACTCTCTTTTTTTCCTGTTGTGATTGGTGGCGATTTTCATTTGAGAATAGGAGAATTAAATCAATGTTTAGGGTTTAGGTGGGGAAGTGTTCAGTAGCTCAGAACTATGCGCGGATAGAGTATCACGAGACAGTTGTGCTTCAAATAATGCTCATAAACTAGTTAGTATTATGGAAGAAAATTTATTTTTTGTGTTAAATGGCAGGTGTAGAAGTGATACTCCGGGCCAATTCACTTTTAATAGTACTAACGGGAGTAGTTTAGATTTAGTCTTGATCAACTTAGAGAGTTTCTCTTTTATATCAGATCTGGAAGTTTCTGATTTTGTATTGACATCCGATCACCTTCCGCTTATTGTATCTACTAAAATAAAATCCAATGGGATATTAGGAGCTGGCACGACAAACAATATTTCGTTGGAAGGATTCATTTAAACTAGAATATAGTAGAAACTTGATTGTTCCGTCTAGCTTCAATCAGAGTGGTGAAAATATTCAGAATATGGCCGACGGGATAATGAAAGGGATAATAGAAAGGGCTAAATCTCTGGGTATGGTGGAAAATGCTATGAGAGTCAACGAATTTAGAAACAAACCTTGGTTCGATAAGCATTGCAATGAATTAAAGAGAGAGTTGCGTAAAGCATAGAATAGAATAGAATAGAATAGAATAGAATAGAATAGAATAGAATAGAATAGAATAGAATAGAATAGAATGACTGCCTTTATTTTATACCTGAGATCACAATACATTCTGCATACAGAGATTACAAGAAGAGAAATCCAGTTCCGAACGCTCTGAATAATTCCATTAACAAGAAAAAAGAGTACAAAAATGCAGTAGAACAGAAAAAGAAACAATACTATGAAAAACTAAGAGAAGATTTCAAAAATGTTACTAATACGAGAGAGTTCTGGGGAATAGTTGGAGTGTTCAAAGGTAGAAGAGGAACAGATGACAACGGTATAAATTTGGAGGAATGGGCTAGATATTTTAAACAAAAATATGAACTATCTTCTTTTAAAGAGTATTGTGTATTCTGTGATGTGAAACATCCAATTTTAGATAGAAGGATAGATTTGTTAGTGCTGGAGAATAGATTGAGAAGGCAGAAAAATAATAGTGCGCCAGGCTTGGATAAAATTCCATACCTACAAATTTTACAAGTATTTAGCTCCCGAAGGAAAATATATGTTGATAAGTTTATTTAACTCAATTTTAGAGACTGGCATAATCCCAACAGACTGGGCGGGGCTTAAAATATTTTTGTTGCATAAAAAAGGTTGTACACTGGATCCCAAGAACTACAGAGGTATAGCTATAGCGAATTGCATTCTTAAACTTTACACCGGTATAATAACTGATAGATTAACGCTATGGGCGGATGAGAGCGGAGTGATGGAAGAGAGTCAGTCAGGATTTCATAAGGGCCAATCATGCGTGGACAATATTTTTGTATTAGACTCAATAGTGAAATATTATATGGAGTATAAATAGAGAAAAGTGTACGCACTGTTGCACTGTTCGTGGATTATGAATCCACATTCGACTCCGTCCCCCACAATCTGCTTTGGCGAGAATTGATGAGACTTGGAGTTAGTAGGAGAATTATCAATGTACTCCAAAACCTTTACAGTAACTTCACATTAGTGGTGGAAAATCGGTCTCGGGGTTGTCAGTCTGAGCCAATAGTAATGAGCAAGGGTGTTTTGCAGGGCGACCCCGCCAGTCCACTGCTCTTCGCTCTCTATAGGTCAGGAATAGAAGCTTTTTTCAGAGAGAGTGGGTTACATGGCCTGAATATTGATGGGGACAACGATATTTTAATGTTACAGTATGCTGATGACATAGTTATATTGGCCGATAGTATTTCTGACGTAAGAAATAAATTAAAATGTTTGGATCAATATAGCTCTGAAGTAGGTCTAAAGGTAAATGCAAACAAAACGAAAATTCTAACTTTCCATAAAGGATGCTTAAGCAAAAGTCATAAAGCTAATTTTCTGCTAGGGGGTAATAAAATAGATATGTGTAGCCAGTATAATTATTTGGGAGTTATATTTCAATCATCTGGTGGGTTTTCTGAGATGTGTAGATGAGCAATAAATAGGGGGAAATCTAAATCAGCGGTGGCGATAGATGTTTTATCTAAAGTAAGGTCAGTGAAGTGGATAGATAAGATGAAGTTATTAGATACAGTTGTAATACCGTCATGTCTGTATGGCTCGGAGGTTTGGGGTTTGAATTGTGAAGAAGCAGTAGAGATAGCACAGTTGTTTTTCTTAAAACGCCTGCTTCTACTGCTCTGTTCAACGCCGAGTTGGTGTGTCAAGTTAGAAACAAATAGGCCAAAACTCAGGTTTCAAATATTTAAAAGTTATTTATCATGGCTTGTGAAAATAGTGAACTTGAGAGAGTCACGGTTTCCATTTATTTGCTATCGCCTCCTTTTAAGAGTAAGTTTTAAAGGTAATTGGATAGAACATGTTCGTAAAGAATTAGAGTCCTTCCAATTCGAAAATATTCTCATTGACAATGGAATTGATGCAATCAACTTAGTGAACAACAGGGATAGCATTCTTAGTAGTTATGAGATACATATCTGAGATATGTAAAAGAGGAGGACATAGATTGTGCGTTTTTGTCCCAAAGATGCCCTCTCTATAAACTTATCAATCCTTACTTTGTAAGAGGAGAACAGCTAGATTTTGAACTTCCAATAAAATTAATCCGCTGTATATCACAATTGAGAACATCATCAGTGTCATCTACTTTCTTTTATATTGATGGAAAGAAGTATCAAGTTTTAGGTTCCTTTTCCTTTTTTTAGGTTCCTTTTCCTTTTTTTAGGTTCCTTTTTAGGTTTAGTTTTAGGTTCCTTACACCAATAATGTTATTCAGGAAACAGATAAAATCATGATTCTCCTCTCTAATTTTCATAATGAAAAAATTGTAAACATATATGAATATATCTTGAAAGCTCTGTCTAGGAGGAATGCAGAGTAGCTCTACTTTACACGTCTAAAAGTGATTGCTATTGTTATTTGTGATATTTCTTATAATTGGTCATTTTTGCTCATTTTACTGATTTCTATTGTTACCTTTTTATTAGAATTTGCATGTAATACTGTGATGATTGTCTGTATTTGATTTTTAAACATATTTTATCTATTGTTATGTATTATGTAGGCCTATCAACTCAACTCATTTGAATGGCGTTTGTCGAAACAAATAAAATGACTTATTATTATTATTATATTATTATTATTATATGTGGACCTTCAGGGTGTGGTAAGACAAATCTACTGGTCAACATGTTTTTGATCCAAATGGAATACATTTTTCAAATATACATCTTTTTTCAAAAACTACATTTCAGTCCAAGTACTAGTTCCTTAAAACCATCATGCAGTGACTAGGCGATGAGATGGAATATGTAGAGTGTGATACAAGTGAGGAAATACCTGAACACATGAACAGCCTGCAAATTCAATAATTATCTTCGATGACATAATTTGTGAGAACAAGATGCCATCAGGAAATACTTTAGTGCAGGCAGACACAGTGATGTTGATGTTTTCTATCTGGCACAGACCTATAGCCGCATTCCAAAACAGTTGATTCGTGACAATGCAAATTTTCTAATCGTGTTTGAACAGGATGAGCTGAACTTGAAGCATCTTTATAGAGACCATGTTGGAGCCGATATGACTTTTGATCAGTTCAAGGACATGTGTAACAAGGTTTGGTCGTCAGCTGCACATCCATTCCTTGTCATTGATCGCTCATCAGGAAAGAATGCTGGGCGCTACAGAAATGGTATCAACACCTATTTTGTTGAGGTGTAAGTCTAGTAGAGTATCAGTCTGTTATTGTGGGGCAAGCAGGATGGTTCGACCTCGTCAGAAAACATTGGAGGAGGTAGCTCCTACCATCAAGGAGATTGCAAAGCTAAGATGTAACATCAAGAGAAAGCATAAGGAGCTCACACTTGGAAGAGAATTGACAGAGAAACAATATTCATTTATTTATTTATTCATATGCAAATACAATTCAGGTAAAAAAACAGGCGTTTGCCCAAAACTGCTTCAAACCTTAATTTGGAATACACAGTCTAAAGGTTATGCTACTTACATAACTTAAATGATAATTTGTTTAATATACAAAACATTTCAAACCACTAACTGAACCACTGGAAAAAATTATCGAGACTCTTCAGATTCCTGCAGCCCAGCAGCAACCACCTCCAGCCAAGCAACATGCACCTCCAGCTCAGCAACACTGGCTCCACCATTAGCAGAACAACATCGGCTTATACCCCGTACACTGCCAACAACTCCAATCCGACCCAGGCGTGTTCAACGTCCATTACCACCACAACTAGAAGTTGTTGAGGAGCAGGAGGAGGAGGAGGAGTCACCAACCTATAAATCATTTGGGGAAGCAGCAGGCTCCACTCCGGCTCCAAGTACTTCAGCAGTTGCAAGAAAATTATTGTCCAAGACTAGGACTTGGAGTGATGAGGAGGAGGAGGGGGTGGAGAAGGAGGAGGAGGAGGAGGGAGAGGAGGAGGAGGAGGAGGAGAATTTGAGGCAGTGTTGGATAACAGCAGTCCTAAGGAAGTGTACAACATTTATACTCAAAGTGGATTGAGTGGAACCAAAGTGGGTCCATATGTTTATAGAGCAATGTTGAATGATAGTAGTGCAAATACTACATTTGGACCAAGATTAGTTAGAAACAAGTACTATTTGGGTAGTAGGCATCTAACCTTTGGAAGTGATGGCTCAAAGATTGAACTGACTGACCCTGCAGATGAAGAACATAAGATGATTTTTGATGCAACAGCTGGACTATGTGGGCTGATTTTAAAAAATAAGCCTAACAATCAACTTGTTACATCACCTGACTCAAATGCATACAAATGCATTTTGTATTTGACCGATTTGTATAGAAAAAACTATGACCCAGTTTGATGTATTATAAACTCCAATGATGCCAAGTACAGGAAGACAATTTACCCACTGATAAGGAATGGTAAGCATTGTGGGAGAGGACTGGTGGAACCATTTTATATGGTTGCAAACGATGCTACTAAAATCGACTACATCTACTACAATGATCCTAATGAACTTGTAGACAGGTTGAGACTGTTGGACCAATCCAGAGCAGTTGGCAACACTGGACATGAGAATGAATTCAATTCCATTCTAGAAGAGTTGGTGGAAGGTGGTTACATAGTTGACAAGCCTGCACAATAGTTGTAATATAAGAAGAAGGTTGTTACTCCAACTTGACATGCAGTTGAGAGTGTTTCTACCACACACTGCCTTCCATATACAATGGCTCTTATGGGTGGAAGAATTATGGATACTTTGGGTAATATCAATGCTCACCACAGGCGTGGTGAAGGATTAATGTGGCAAATCCTTGAAATGATAGTGACACTATAAATCTGATCACATGCAAAGATCTTATTTGGTCATGGCTGCCAAAGTTCAAAAGCATTGATGTCATGTTATAGCAATTATTAATCTTTATCAGTATCCTAAAGTACATTCTGTATGAGATCGTTTTATCTATATAATTTTCAGTTCTCTAATAATGGCTGTTACTCATAATCACTCTGGCATAGCTTTTCTGCAGATGGTTCATCAACTTCTTCATCATCATCATCATCATCATTGCTCCTCAACATCACCTGCTTCCTAGAGATTTCTTTGTTCTCATAGAGACAGTCAAGGTAGTCCTGAAAGGTGATGTATCGTTCAGCATCTGGGTGGGATTTCAACAATTCTTCTCTGAGTATTGGTCTCCTCACTCCTCCAGCTTTCTTTATCAAACCACTCTTTAATTGACTTAAATCTTTGGTGAAGCATCTGCAGGCATACAGCTTTGATTGTAGACCTACATATTCATGAGGAGCTCTGCCGGCATATTCATCCTTGAACTTTCCAAGTACCATCTTGTTTGTGTCTGAATAGCATGGGTGGTCGGTCAGATACTCAGATATATCAAAGGTGTCTTCCAGTTGCTGCTTGTTGACAATGTCATTGTAGAGGTTCTCACAATGTAGAATAGGCTGTCCATATCCTGGTAGAGCAGTTGCAGGTTATCTTTGTATGTTGGTTTCATCACATCGTAGACGGATTGATACATAAGGGTCTTGCTAATGTCCAACACTGTCGAACCAATGTAGATAGGTTTGTTCAGCTCAAATTTCTCCTTGTGCAGTGTCATGGCACAGATGTTCTCACCAAAGATGATGTGGTCCTTGTAGGTTGGTCAGGCAATCAGTTTCCTTAGACGTTTCTCATTGTTGACAAGCTCCATCTTCATACGCTTCTGAACATTCTCCATTGTCTTGCCAAAAACTGCATTCTTCATCAGTTTGAGAAAAAAAATTAAAATGTGTTCCTTGAGTGTTGTCGAAGTTTGGTGTTTAGCATGATGTAGTGTGCTAGGAAGTCCTCCTGCTCAAGCCTTACACCTCAATAAACTTTAGTGATTTTCAGTCCATGTTGTACTGCTTGCTTAAGGGTGTGGTAATGACATACATATCGTTCATGGTTGCTTAGAGTTGTCATCAATCTCAACGATCCTGATTTTGGTGTTTTCTTGTTCTCGGCTAGGAATGGAAAATCGTTGTGGGAGTCGTGTAGCTCAGCTGGGTACTCAACATCCACCTCCAAGATGTAGCCAATCTTTTAAACATCTCCAACACCATCAATACCTCTGCTCACCCCCTCCAACTCATCATTCAACTCCATCTCCAACTCAACTCCAACTCCATCCACTGAAACTCTCGACATGGCAGTGGTTGACACATCGCCCAGCCATACAGGCTGTTTGCATCTGTGTACAGGAGATATGATGTGGGCTGCTCAGGGTCAACAGGCGCTCCTGTGTAGGCGTTGTTGGCAACAGCATGTCGATGAACACATTTTGTTATTCTGCCTCTGATGCCTCATTCAATGATACATGTTATACATGTCGTGGTCAGTTAGGAGTTCTAGTTCAACTTCTGTATACTTTAGCATAACATCAAAGGAGAAGCCTGGAAATGTGGAGTAGTGTGCACAATCCAAGTTATAGTTTTTCAAGCACATATCTCTAAAGCTTTCAAATACATCGGTCAGAAGGAGAACATCAGTTTTTAGGTATAGATAACTGTACTCTCCCAGGGTCTTGCAGTCGAATTTCTCCCAAACTTGTTGATGCTCATTGTATGCTGTTCATATGCCTCATCACTGATGTGGCTGTCAGTTAGCTTGCTGAAAAACGTTTCCTTTGGTGATAGTGAGGTCTGCTCTAGTTTTTCTCACAAGTCGCAATATTCGTAGGGGAACATACCCTTTCTGGAAACCAATTCCAGTTTGTCTTCAAATTCTCTAGCTGTATGTGGTAGCACTGTTGACACTTTTTCAGTAGACTTGACAAGGTTGGTGACTAGGTTGTCCAAGCTGTCTGGTGTGAATCTGAAGGTATCGATGAATCCTAGGTGCAGTTGCTGGGAAATTTGTTTGGTGAATGATATGTACTTTTATGATGTGTTTGGACAGTCAGCTGCTCTTTATCAGTTTCAAGGTGCGGTATGATCAAGTGAGTGTCGTAATTGGAAGAGTTGTGAAGAAAAACAGGGATGAATGTTGTACAACATCTTTGAAGGTTGCACTTGTTACACAAAGCATTCTGGAAGACTCCTGTTATATGACAATGGTCATACACCTTGTCACCATTGAATGGTTTCTTGCAGGCTTCACAGTTGGTGGCAGCATTGTGTCTGGCTTTCTCCCTCTCAAAAAGTGGAAGCATCTTTATTTGACAATGATCAATTGCCTCATCCAGGTCTCTCGAATGCATGGTCAGAGTTTTGATGAAGTGTTCGGCTGCATCAGGTCCTCTGTAGACAATCAGCTCCTTAGGGATGAGGTTGGTGATTGATGGCCATGATGGAAATAAGCTCTTATCTCTAACAAAGTAGAGGCAGTAGCTCATTGCTGTGTGACACTGGATCACTTTGGTTGCCTTCCCAATCCATTGCTGCTCTTCCTCAGGCTTCTCCAGTAGACATTCAAAATCTGCATAGGCCACCAATGGTAGTTTTAATTTATTCAAATGTTTCTCAAATTTCATTATTGGTGGGCTTCTACCTTCCTTGAGTTGAGGCAAGATGATTCTAGCAGTCTTGTTGTTGGCACAGTACTCCTCATGATCTTTCATCCTCTGCTCACAAATATTGTTGATGGTGTAGTGTGTAAAGCATCTACGACAAATGATGATGTGGTGCTGGTGTTTAGTGAGCTGAGATCCCACAAGTCTTTCGAAGTTTTTTATGAGACAGTAGTGACTGTTGATATTTTCCTCTTCTTCTTCTTCACAAGTAGTGGTGTTAGTAGCTTCACTGCTGTCCTGAGTTGTGGAAGTGGTGGCTTCACTGCTGTCCTGAGTGGTGGTGGTGGTGGCTTCGCTACCATCATTGTCATGGAGGAGTAGTAAATCAAAATGATCCTCCTTCATTTCTTTTGCAATATGTCTCGGATAAATAATACACTTGGAATTCATCCCATATATATTGACAGTTATACTCAGATTAACCCTCTTGATACTGTCAATTTGATTGATGGTGGTGGGGGAAGAAATTCCGTTGAAATTGTATTTTTCAACGAGCTGATGATATCACTCATTCATTTGTTCAGGGTGTGCTCCTTGCACATGTTTGGCAAGGATTGCCCACTTGAAACATTGTTGATCACTATTCGGCAGGTTGATGATGGCTTTTCTTGATGCTATTTTGGCTGGCAGTTTGATGTAGGAAGATCCTGGGAGTGGTTTGTGCTTGCTGATGCACATGAGGAGACCGTCAATGATGAGAAGACTCAATCCATCAGAGTTGCCCTTGAACTTGGCCTCTCCTTCCAACAGCTCCTTGCATGCCTCCCTGATAATTCCTGCAAGATCATTGTCATGGAATATGGAATAGTTTGGTGTCTTGAAGGCTACATTTTGAAATTCTGCCTGCTCAAAGTTCTTCTCATCAAGGTGGCTGCGTTGGTATGTAGCCTCCAACACTAGGTTGACCTTGATTGGACCATGTGTCTGGAACTCCCAACCTATAACATCAACGATCTTCATCTGCAGGCTGTTCAGTAGAGAGTGGAAGTCCTTTGCTGGGTTGGGTGAAGAGTTGTTGTTGTAGAAGAGTGTCTGAAGGTTGTTGTTGAAGGCCTCCTCCAATGTACAAAACTCTCCTGATGAGCTGCTGGTCTGCTGGCATCTTGTAGCTTTATTCATCTGTAACATATGTACAAGCATATTAATAATAGGATGCAATGTAGGTGGTGATCATCTAGAGTGATACAGTCATCTTGAATGACATGTCTTGCACTCAATCTATATGTTTAGCACACAATTACTATATATATATATATGCTACTGAAATCGATATTTTGAGGTTAGGTTAGGTCAGAAGAAGTTACTAGTAACTTCTGCAGACCTAACCTAACCACAGTTCATTGTCTACAATTGTTGACATATTGTTCATAGAGCTCCACAGGCAGAAACATACTTATTCAAAGAATATATTATGCATTACATTATGAGGTGACATACTCAAAATCATTGAAAGGTTAGTTTGGAAGAAGTTACTAGTAAGTTCTGCAGACTGAACCTAATCACTGTTCATTGTCTACAATCATATTGATCTGTTGACTCATTGTTCATTGAGCTTCACAAGTAGATACATACTTATTCACAAAATATATTGAATCTGCTGACATTTTGTTTATAGAGCTCAACAGGTATGAAGCCTAAATAATAATAAATTAATCAATACATATTCATTTTTATGAGTGGAACAAGAATAAATTCTTCATCTCATTTCAAAACATATAATAAAAAACATGTGTACTAACCTTTTTTATACAATTGAATATCTAAATGGTGACCGTGTGTCCTAGGATACTTTTTCACAAAGGCTAAAATGCCAGGTTCTAGAACGGAACAGATGTGTCTTGTATGGCTCTTGTGAATAGTGATGGTCCCCTCCACTGTTGTGAATACTATATATACTCCAGAGTAGGTGGGAGACCTTCTGATTTATTTTTATTGATTTTTGATTCTTCATTATTAATTTTTTTCCAAGTTTTTTTCCATTTTTTTCTAAGTTTTTGATAATTTGACCTCGACCTTGACCTTGATCTTGACCTTGACCTTGAGGTTAGGTTAGGTTGTGTTAGGTTTGTTAGGTTAGGTTAGGTCAGGTTGGGTTTGTTAGGTTAGGTTAAATGGGGAATTCTGGGACATGTTGTCCCAGGACCGGCAATTTATATCTACTCATTGAACCACTCTTTCCCATCATCAGTCTGCAGATTTCTCATTGGATGCTGTTGGGATATAGCTCCAACAATATCATTCGCCGACTTATTTCTAATTGGTATAGCAAATGCAAGCTTACTGAGACAATTTATAATTGTGATAATGTACTTGTAACCTTTGCTCTGTCAAGCATATGGTATCATCTCAACAAGGTCAGCCTATAGAGATCGTCAAGACCTTTGACTGTAACCTTTCTTGTCAGAAAATTCCGACGAGCTTGCTTGTGCAGCTCTTGCGCTATCACTGCCTTATCCATACTGAAGATATGAACATTTATATAAGCAACAAGTTTATCAGACCATGATGTCGGCATCTTGCAAGTCAATGATGACCTCAAGTTCATCATAACAGGATGTTTTCAAGTTAATTTTGACCATGATTTTGGCAGTTACAACCTTTGGCAACTTGAACATCATGATTATACAACTTTTTTGTGCAGCATGATAATAAACCAGTTTATCATATCGCTATGACCTCAAGTTCATCATAACCGGATGTTTTCAAGTTAATTGGACCATGATGTTGGGCTGTTACAACCTTTGGCAACTTGAACATCATGATTATACAACTTTTTTGCGCAGCAAATTCAAATTTCAAATTTCAAATTCAAATTCTTTATTCAAAAAAAATAATTATACAATCAAATGCATTCCAAAAATCAAATACAATATTGTTTCCTAATTTCTAATATGTGTTCCCTATAGGCTACCCTGTGTGGGGACACTTGAATATATATAATAAAATATTTATATACAAATTTAAATATCATATCATGAAGAACATAATAATTGAATATGGTATTATATTGAAATAAATCAATATGTCAATATTTATAATCATTCTTGCACACATTCATACGCACACACATTCACATATGTGCACACATTCATACGCACACACATTCACACATGCGCACAAACACACACACACACACACACACACACACACCACACACACACACACACACCACACACACACACACACACACACACACTTACACAAAACTTAAAACTATGTACGGAGTGGTTGCTGTTTTTTTTTCATATTTAGTTCAATTTTATTCATAGTTAACGTTTCGTTTTTTTTCAAAGTGCTGATGTAATTATACCATAAATGAATGCGTTTTGAAGAAAGATACAGTGATTGAAATTTGATACTGTCTTACTGTTTACGCATACCGGACGGGATTTGTGAGTTCAATGATCTTTGATTGTTGCAGTGTTCATGTCGTGTAATGTGTAAATTATACTAAATTTAGACCTATATTAATTTAGTAAAAAAATCATTCGGGTTGTCTAGTTGTAAAATGAATTTCTTGATTTCTTTTCTAAATAACTGACGTGACGTTATTTTCCTTGTTGTTACTGGAAGTGAATTGAATATTTTTATAGCTATGTATTTGAAGTGTCGTCTGGAATGTTCTAATCTTGGTTTTGGGAGGTTAATGTCCTGTGAATTCCTGAGGTTTATTCTTTCTCTCATCTGTTGAATATCGAAATTATTTTCAGCTAAATCCAGCAATGCTTTGAATAGAAAAGAATGTCTCACTGATAATATTGACAGTTCTCTGAAGAGCATCATTGAACTATATTGTTTAGGTTTATTACAAATTATTTTTAATATATGTTTCTGACCAGTAATCACAGGTTTAATATGAACATTGTATGCACTCCCATAGCATATTATTCCATAATTTATTCTAGAACCAATAATTGCATGGTATAATTGTAACAATACTTCTTTTGGACATAACTGTCTGAGGTAATAGAACTTCCTTATGTATACAAATAACTCATTTTTTATCTTCTGTACATGATCTGACCAAGTGAGCCTACTATCCAATATGAGGCCCAGATATTTAACTGTACGTGCTTGTTTTATAGTTTCACAGTTACACAATATATTATTCACCTGTTGCGCACAATCTAATTTATGGAAGTAAATACCAGTTAACTCCTGATCCGTGTTTTGAAGATTAAATTGTATTATATTAGATTTGTCTGTGTTGATAGTTAATTTATTTTCGCAAAACCACCACCTAAGGTGCTTAAGATCCATTTCTAATTTATTTTTAAGTTCTTGATTTGTTTTGGCCGAATAAAATATAACTGTATCGTCTGCAAAAGATGTAATCTTTCCCTGTAAGTCACCATCCGTCAAATCGTTAATAAAGACCAGGAATAAAGTACTTGATAACACTGATCCTTGAGGAATACCTATGGTAATGTCCCCGGTTCACTCAACGTATTGTTAATTCTGACCCTTTGACTCCTATTAGATAGGTAGCATCTTAACCAATCATTGGCAATTCCTCTTACTCCTGATAAATCAAGTTTTTTTAGAAGCATGTTTTTATCAATTGCATCATATGCTTTAGATATATCAAGAAACAGAGCTGCACACTTATTATTAACACTAAAACTGTCATTTATTTTTGAAATGAGATTTTTAATTGCCGCTTCTGTACTTCTTCCTTCACGGAAACCATATTGGTTATCACTAAAAAAGTTATTATTTTTATAAAAGTTTTCAAGTCTAATCTTGAATATTTTTTCTAAAATCTTGGAAAAAACCGGTAAAAGTGAAATTGGGCGGAACTGATCTATGTTTTTACAATTTGGCTTTTTAGGAATAGGTATAACTACGCTGTGTTTGAACATGCTTGGAAATTTTCCTTTGGCAATACTTAGGTTAATTAGATCGGTTAATTTGTTCAAATAATTCATGTAAGTTTTTTAAATCATGCTTGTGCTTATCCCATCTACACCTGGCGAAGATTTATTTTTCAATTTTCTTATTGTACTTGCTACTTCCTCCGGATTTGTAGGGTGGAGAAAAATTGAATTTGTTGGAGAATTGTATGGAAACCTTATTTTTGATATTCTAGCAGACTCTTCCCTGGTTTGCAATGTGGTTTGTTCTAATTCATCATTCATTTTATTCACAACATTTAGAAAATAAGAATTAAACGAATTAGAAATTTTATTACTATCATGTATGCTATTTCCCTGCTCATCAACAATCAGTTTTAGTGGTTCTTTATTTTTTTTCAATCCTATTAACGCGTCAATTGTTTTCCACGTCTTTCTAATGTTTCGCTGGCTTTCTCTAAACAGTTTTGAATAATAATATTGTTTTCTTTCTCTCAGTTCATTACGTAAGTTATTTTTGAATGTATTGTATATTTGTTTTAAGTCGTCATTATTAGGTTGTTTGATAACATTCTTGTATAACTCATTTCTTAAGTTTATTTGCTTGATCAGATAACTATTTATCCATGGCGACCTATATTTCTGTGTCAAGTTATTTTCTAAAAGAAGATTTTCTTGTGAATCTTTGATAGCGCTTTTTAAAATGTCAATGAAATTTTCCCATCCCTCATCAACTGATACTGCTGGTATTTCTCTATCCCAATCAATCGATGATAAAATATTATTCAACTTTCGGTAATTGATTAGGCATATTTTTTTATAATTTGTATCTGCTTCTTCGTTGGATCTCTTCAATCCTTCAACTTTAAGTATGATTGTACTGTGATCAGTTATATCTAAATGTAGTATTTCTGGAATTAGATTAATTTTATTCAGTTTTGTTCTATTTTTGCCGGATTTTAAGTAAAGATGATATATTAAAGAGTTGAAAAATCGGGACCTATGAGTGTAATCAGTATTGAGTGATTCAAATCCAAAACTATTCATTAAATATTTGTAATCGTCAATAATTCTGGTGTTCTGAAAAAGATCTATATTTATATCTCCCGTGAAAAAGAAAGGGACCTCATTGTTTTCGTTAATATTAAATATTTCTTCTAAGTACAAGGTTAATTCGTTAAGAAATATTTTGGGTGAGTTTGATTGCAACCTGTAAGCAGCCAACAACTGAAATTCAAAATTATTATATGAACAAGATATATGTACACAGTCCGCTGAAATAAAAACTATTGTCTTTGTTTTGAACGTTATCTCACTGCTTATATAAACCAAAGTTCCTCCTGCTCTGTAGTTATGATTGAAATTACCATGTACGGAATAGCCCTCTATATGATATAAGTCTATTTCATTCTCTAGTATCCATATTTCTGTCAAGACTATTATTAGCGGGTTGTTTTCTAATTTCCTCATTTGCACTAAGAATAAATCGAAATTACTTCGCAGAACGCGTATATTTTGATGAATAATTAGTGTTTCTCTGCTACTTATCTCTGATGACATTTTTATTTACGGTACTGACACTGTTATTTTCTTGGTTACCTGGCTGCTTAGATGCACTTATCACGCTCAACTTTTTCACTTGTTCACTGTTCTTGAGTTCAATAACTGGTGTTCCGTCTTCTTTCCTAGCTAGAATCTTCCCTTCCTTGATCCATAGGTATTTGATGTCGCCTCTTTTGAAGATCTCTCTCGCCATGGTGAAAATCCTTCTTCGCGTAGGTGCTAGACTTTCATTCACATAGACTGGATGGTCCGTTGTTTCTCCCATCTGCTTTGTAGAAAACTGCCTCGTAACTTTCCTTTTGTTCAATATTACTTGTTTGTCTGTTCTACGAACGAACTTGACAACGATTGGTGGAGGTAGGTTTTCATTTCGTTGTTCAAGTCTGTGACAAATGTCGATTGCATCTGCTTTTATTTTGTGTCCTAATGCTTCGCTCATTCTACAAATGATTTCTGTTACATCTTCATCCTGTTTTTTGGGTATACCATGTATTTCCATCATGATAATAAACCAGTTTATCATATTGCTATGACCTCAAGTTCATCATAACCGGATGTTTTAGAGTTAATTGGACCATGATGTCGGCTGTTACAACCTTCAGCATCTTGGAAGTCATGATTATACAACTTTTTTGTGTGGCATGATAATAAACCAGTTTATCATATTGCTATGACCTCAAGTTCATCATGACAGGATGCTTTCAATCTAATTGGACCATGATGTCAGCAGTTACAACCTTCAGCATCTTGAAAGTCATGATTATACAACTTTTTGCATGCAGCATGATACCAAACTAGTTTATCATAGCACAATGACCTCAAGTTCATCGAAACAGGATATTTTCAAGTTACTTGGACCATGATGTCGGCATCTTGAAAGTTATGATTATACAGCTTTTTTGCATAGCATGGTGCTAATAGGGTGATTGGTTAACAAGTTATCATATCAAAGTATTGATAGTACTGTCAAAACAAAACAGTTTGACTTAAAAATTCTATATTCATTGTGACGTTATTCTTTATATTTAAATAACGAGTAGCCTCCTGCTTGGCATCAGTCAGCAGAGCATGAAATATTTGATATAATTATATAATTAGGTCGTGGTTTTTTAATAGGATTCAGTCTCATAAAATCTTTATAGGCCCAGATATGAGCTTCCCCTATAACTCTTGTAATTCATTAAAAATAAATATATATATAATACGATACTTATACTATAGTGTTGAGGAATTAAAATAAATTGCACACCATAAACAATTTGATACATATATTAACAAATAATGCAAAAATAGATCGAGGCAAAAATATATAAAGAGCGATAAATATAATATAAAAAAAATAAAAATGGAACAATAATTGAAATCAGTAAAATATCACAGGCTAAACTTTATACTCTAGATTTATGGCACGAATCATTACCATGTGCCTTTATCTTAAAATCATATGCATCCTTTTGCATGTAGCTGCGATATGAGCTTGCTAATACTTGTTGACTTGGACAATTCAATTAAAAATAGGTTCTTTAAGATCAACTTGATAAATTGGCAACTAATAATCCAAATATATATATATATATATATATTATATATATATATATATATATATATATATATATTAAATTCTCTAGTACTGAGTAGATTTCTTTGTATTGAATATATATTTTATCTCAGGGTGCAAGATTCGGCACCTGATGGAATAGGTAGAGCAATTCATCTAGTGAATTAGAGCTATAACAAACTATCGCAAATTATATTGCAAAAATTAGAGATCATATGAATATGTTTTAATAGCCTAGATTTTATACTTCTTTGATTCGATAGAATTTTCTGAAATGTATTGATCCATTTACTCCTTTAATAAAATACCTTTAATACTATATTTACTTGCCCAAGTATTTTTTTTATTAAATTCTTAATTTATAATAAAACCCTTTCGACGAGCTAGCTTTGATTATTAGATAAATTCGAAGCACTAGGGCGCCCATCACTAATTCAATATTTCTCACTCACGTGTCGAAAATCTTCTTATAAGCCGCCGATGTCGATCCAACTCCTGGTGGTCCTGGAATATGGTAGCCGGAATCGTCTCTTCCAAGGGGTTACAAAAATATTTGAAATTGAAAATGACTTCTGCTTTACAAGAGCATCACAAAGTCCTTTAAGAAATTTAATAATTCAATCTAACTTTAGCTTTTACAATTTATAGCAAGGTATTACACTCTAAAATATTTAGGGTCCTCTCATGGTGGCATTTGGCTGGCGAGTGATGGATCTCCTTTCTCAATTTTACAATTCTTATTTCTGACTTTCAAATTAACATAAAATTTGAATATCTTAGTCCTCCGCCATTTAAGGTTCAAATAGATCGTACAAAAAATATCAAATTATTACTTAGGTTGTGTGTTTAATAATTTCTTTGCCTTCGGGCCATCTCTATAACATAGACTATACAATAATTTAACATAAATCCCAAACATTTATAGAAATATATATAAATATTTTTGAATTGGCATACTATTGCCGCCTATTAACTGCCATTGTGCTATTGGTGCATGCAAATTTGTTTCAGTATTCATGCGCCTGGTACCTCCTATTTCCTGAATACACTTAATTATTTTTATTAGGTTTTTTAATTATGCTCTCCACATGCTAGTTAATATACTATATACTAATATTTATTTCATGCTTCCTAATAGTTAGCCACGTGACCATGTGTTCTTTCAAATTGCATACCGTTTTGTTGCAATAGAGCTCTGCCAAGGGGTTTGGTCAGATTCTACGTTGCTTGATTCGGTCGATCGTTAGGTCGCCGATCACTGAATGCATATACCTAACCTCAATCTTCAAAATATTTTATATAATGGAGTAGGGATTCCCTTTATAATGGGTAAAGAATCTATCCGACTCCATACCGCTCTCAAACTTCCAGTTGAGTACTAGCCCAACTTCATACTGCTCTCAAACTTTCAGTTGAGTTCTAGCTTCTAGTATCTCTCTCTCTGTGTGTGTATCATTCTGCCACAATGTCATCCAGTGGTAATAGCTTTGATGGGGACGCCCATGTCAACGAGGTTAGAGGACAGCAGAAGCTACAGGCGATTGCCTCTCAATGACTCTGGGAGCACCCGCGAGAACAGGAGGGAAGATGCCTTTGCCAGCAGCGACTGGTGACCCATGGCGTCACCCGTTTTGAACAACAACGTGCCCGGCAAGTGAATCGCCATTGTCACCGCCCTCAGCATCAGCAGCAGCCTGCCCTCGAGCCTAGGGCACAGGGGCCTGAGCCAATCATCGAAGATGCCCCTGCAGCAGCTGCAGTGGTGATGCAAGAGGGGGTCGAGATGCCTGTCAATGAAGACCTTGAACTGCTCCTGCAGAACATCGTCCAGGAGCAGAAAAGGCATCCTACCCCCTGTGTTGCCGGGTTCTCCAGAAGAAGTCCTCAGACAGCTGGAGGAGCTGGAAGCAGCGCTCAGCGTCCCCATGGCTGCGGTGGCATCAGAGGTTGCAGTCATCAACATCGACAACCCTGAAGCTGCAGCAGCACCCGACGCATTACCCTGGTTGGACGACGCAGTAGCAGCAGGTATGAATCTGATGGGAGAGCATCCGCCCATTTTCGGGGAATGACAGGGTAGGGGCAGAGGATGAGGTTCTCTCAATATCACCGCTCTTCAAGTGGAGCTTGCGAGATTGGTGCGATGTGTCCAGCGATGCCACTATCCTGTCCTTCCTCATAATTATATGGGGGCAATCAAAATCATCAACAGCTTGTTTGAAAATCCACATACCATTGTTTTGGACATGCTGGTGATGATGGAGAATCTGCTGCTTGATTGTGTACCCTCCACTGCCCAGTATAGCAAGGCATGGGACCAGATGGTCTTTATCATCGGCTACATACGGCTACGTACCATCTATGAGCTAGCCTCGGAGACCTGCACGGACTGTCATTTATCGGGAGAGTTACAACAACTATCTTTTTCTACAGTCAGGAGGCTATCATGAAATGGCCATGCCTAGGGTGTGTGTGAATGATTTACTCCAATTCATCAGAGATGCTCTCAACGAATTCATTGAGAGCATCTCTAATGAATTGGAGTAAATCATTTGCATACTCTATATACTGCTCATTGGAGAGTACATAGTCTATGCATGTCAATGGAATAACAGTCAATTTTTCTCTATTGCTGCCCAGTTGAGGTATGATGAGATGAGTATCATAGTTTGACGAATTGTGGAGAAACACTGGAATGAACGTTTGCTGTTGTCTCTGAAGGTTACATTTTTGTCACAGAGCACCCCGATAGAACCCTGTAATATGACAGTGATTGTACACCTTATCATCATTGAACGGTTTCTCACAGGCTTCACAATATTGGTGGCAGCATTGTGTCTAGCATTCTCCCCTTTAGAGAGTGGAATCATGTTTATTCTCCAGCAGTTGATTGCTCCATGAGTGTTTTGCAGCATCAGGTCCTTTGTAGACGAGCGGTTCCTTAGGGATGGGGTTGGTGATTGTTTACCATGATGACATTGAGCTGTTATCTCTAACAAAGTAGAGGCAGTAGCTGTTAGCTCTATGATGCTGAATCACTTTGGTTGCCTTCCCAATCCATTGCTCATTATCCTTGTCACTCTTCTCAAGCAGACATTCAGAGTCAGCATATGCCACCAAGGGTAGTCTATACTTTCCAAAGTATTTTCCAAATTCCAGAATTGGTGGGGTTCCATCCTCTTTCAACTTCAGCATGATGATCCTTGCAGACTTGTTGTTGGCACAAAACTGTTTGTGCTCCTTCATCTTTTGCTCACCATCTCTTTTAGTCAAATAGTGGGTGAAGCATCGGTGACAAATGATGATATTTCCATGATGCTTTGTGAGCTGGGATCTGTCGAGTTTTTCAAAGTTCATGATGTAGCAGTAGTGGCTGTTAACTTTTACTTCTTCCTCATCCTCAAAAAAGGTGTCTTCTCTGTCTGCATCATCATCTTCACTCTCACATAGAAGGAGAAGATCAAAATGGTTATCAGACATCTCCTTGCTGACTCTTCTCGGAAATATGATATTCTTCTCATCCAAACCATAGACGTTGACTGACACTCCTGGATTATCCTTTCTGAAACAATTAATCTGATTGATGCTGGTGGGGAATGATATTCTGTTGAAATTATATTTTTCAGTCAGCTGATGATATCTCTCATTGATCTGTTGAGGATCATGCCCCTCAACATGTTTGGCAAGGATTTCCCACTTAAAACAATATTGATCACTATTCTTCAGGTTGATGATGGCTTTGCATGCTGCTATTTTGGCCGGTAGCTCGATAAAGGAAGATCCTCTTAGTGGTGTGAGCTTGCTTATGCATATGAGGAGTCCATCAATGATCAGAAGACTCCATCCACTTGAGTTTCCTTCAAACTTTGCTTTCTCTCCCAGTAGAGTGCTCACTGCTTTATGCATGATGTCGGGAAGATCTGTGATGTTGAAGATTGAGTAGTTTGGTGTCTTGAAGGCCACATTTTGGAACTCCTCCTGCTCGGTGTTGCTATCATCAAGTGTTGTGCAGAAATATGTTGACTCCAATACAAGGTTGAACTTGAGGTATCCATGTTCTATGAATTGCTGTGCAATGGTGTGAATGATTTTCTTCTCCAAGTTGAACAGGAAGGTATGAAAGTCCTTGGCAGGTGCCTCCGTGTGAGCGCTATTATAATATAATGTCCAAAGGCTGGATTTGAACGCCTTCTCCAGCAGAACAAGCTCGCCTGGACTGCTTGGCGGTTGCCTACATCTTTGCACTTTGCTCATCTGAAACATAGCATGAACAACATTCATAAGTATTATTTATGATTATAATTTATATTGTTGTAGTAGACCTGATAGCATTTGAAGACCATAGTATTACAACCTGTAAGATAATGTTTCATAAAACAGGATTATAGAATTTCCTATTAGACCATAATGAACCTAAATCATATTATTATTTGAGAGCAATAGTGATACATTATATGAGAGCTATACAAATTTGTTTCAAATGATAAATTTATTTTTCGCACCATTTTATATATCTCCATCCTCTTCATCCTGGCCTCATATGTGCATGAATACCTCCCTGATGTTTGGACAGCAATTCACCCCAGCTAGGATTGTCAGCGCAGAATGGGGAGGGTCGATTCTCCTCCTCCCTCATCTGGGATAACAATTCATCCCAGTTAGGGGTTTCAGTGCTGAATGGGGATGGCTGATACCCCTCCTCCTCCTGACCCCACCGTCGTTGCTTCATTCTGCCAACTGGCTTACAATATTGCACGACCTTGTTTTTAAACCTATCCTGCCAGTAGGATTGTGGTTCTTGGCCTGAGACAAAATTCTTCCTCCTATCCATATCTGAAAATAATATAATTAGCATCAGTACCATGGCTATAGAACTGTCTCTCTCTCTCCTTTATGTACTAAGCTAGAGCATCATTATATTTGGTCTATGCATACTGTGAGATTTTGGGATTGATCTAAGGGTCCTCAATTCAATAAATCGGAATTGACTCACCAATTTTTTTTTAAGCATTCGTCCCCGGACAGCAATCCTCCAGTAGAGCATTAGTCTTCTGTCCGCCAGCCTTCTTTCACACACATATTCACTAAACCGTTTATTCACTTCGATTATCTGCACACTTTTATGATTGCAAGTCCCGAGAAGTCTAGGAGAAGAGTGTTAAGAAAAGGCCGAGCTCCTTCTCAGTTGCCGGGAGAGAGTCCCATTACTCTGGCAGATAACGCCTTAAGCCAATATTTCCCCAAAGTTATGGTGGTGGGGGTAAGCACCCTCAATTGTAAAAGAGAGAACCCTCAATGTGAGAGGACTAGATAATGAACATGGAGGTAGAGGGATAATTTGAAGAACACCTCTCCGAGAGAGAGTATATAATAATAATTAGAAATATAACTTGACATACATTGACAGCTATAATAAGGTATTGAAATGATTTTTTATTATATAAAAGCTGCATGAATCGAAGTAATAGCTGGCTGGCATCTCATCTTATTGATATTGCTGCTCACTACTATCGATTCGAGCTATGCCAGCCCGCTTATGAAATGTGATGTCACATAAAAGCCCCAAATTTGCAAGAGGTTGAGTCTCAAGGTCTTGCCAATTTCTCACCCATACAGCACATTTCAGCCCTCACATCGGGTCAACTGCAGCAAGACTAGCCAAGCATCTCCAACATTACACTATTACACTTTAGGATTGTGGTAGTACAAGATGGGAAACAATCAACCATCAGTACAAAATTGATATAAGTCTGGGTCCAAGCCCTTCGACTTGACAAGTGGAATTCTCTCCACAGCAATTACAATAATTAGTGAAGTGGGCAACAAGCCCCACTCACCTGAAAAAAAAGAAAAGTAAATCCCAAATAATACAAGAAGATGCAATACTAAGTTTGCTGGCCCACCATACTCCAATATCTCCAACATGACAACATCTGTGATGCCACATAAGTTTGCAATGACAATTCCTACAAACTAAATACAATTAGAGCATTATGTCACATTTCTGACTCACTTAATTTGTCTTTGATTTCTCCAATTTCAATTATAACTGTTTGCAAATTTTAAATCTGTGTTCATTATTCATTCCATGGACAACCTTGTCTTTTCAATTGATTATTTCTCTCTCTTGGATGTGTTCATTTTGAGTTGGGCTCTATTCTTCCATTTCTATCTCATGTTTAATCTTTCTCTACTTGCTTATCTGACTCGCCAGATTTTCTTCATTTCTTTCAACCCGATTCTGTTTATTGGCTGTGTGTATCTTCCAATCGTCTCACTTTCTCATTTTCCTTACAGTGGGACATGCTGATAATAGCAAATAATATACATTTAAATAACATCTAACAAGTATAATAATAATCTTAACATGATACCAATCTTAATGCTAATAACAATAATAATACCGAGTTTACAATATATCACAGACATTTTTTTTTGGTTAATTTTTGTTATTTTTTTTGCTTTGTTTTGTTATTTAATTTTATCACTTGATGTTTTGTTATTACTGCACATTGCTGCTATTGATTTAACAATTTTTCTCCAACTTTTAATTTTAATTTTTTTTGTCTGTGTTGATAATATCATTCAATCAGTGTAAATACAAGATCAGTTAGTATCAAAATTGTCCTTTCATGCAACTATGTGCATTGCATGTTAATTCAACATTTTGTGCAGTTATCTAATGCATTATGTGAGAAACTCTTCAAGTATTTCGAAAGGACAAATTTCAGATTCGAAATTGAAGCTTTGGTTTTATAATGTTCCATTTTTGAAAACCAGAAGGGCTACTCCTAACAGTGGAGTGCACTTAGGGTGCTGATAACTGCACTGGCACATTATGAAACATAATATTTCCACATTTAACACAGAATCTATCACATTGTCCTGCTGCACAATCACATAACATCAAGTGAACACAAAACTCAAGAATAGAGTACATGGAGCTCTGCTCCAATTGAAAAATATTCTTGAATAGTGAATATTATGATATTCAAGTTCACGAAAAAATATATCACAATTAATTAACGTGTTATACATTAAAATGGGCAGCAGGAGACACAACACACAACTTGACAATTCTCAAGTTGGTACCATAACACAGAAATGTAACATAAATTCGCCTTAGTGTTACATTCACATATAGGCTTACAATATAATAATATGATAATTAAATATCTGAATAAAAACAATAATATGAGCATACTGCAAACAAATTACTCTTTATTACTTGCATTCCATGTGAGTCGTAGGTTGATGATTCATGAAGTGAAGAGACTTTCGTGACGACGGTGATGAAGAGGCCTCTATGACAAAGACTGCATTTCCATGGCCAACTTATTTGAATTTTCACTCCGATTCTGGTAGGTCAATGATTCAGCAGAAATCTTGAAAGGAAACAGCCTCCTGTGGAGTAAGATCCTCCTGAAGTTAGACCAAGCGCTCACAGACATCACCCTGCAGATATCACCTTGGCTGGATGCTTGAGCAATGGTGTATGGCCCCATGCGAAGATGAAAGAAACCCTTTCTCCATTTTCGAAGGGAATCAGAAGTAGGATGAAACTCGATCAACAATTCTCGTGCAATTTTTTCAAAAGATACCGAAGGATTGCTTTGCAATTGGCTTATGAAGTTCAGCTGACATACATCCCGACCTTTAGTAGAGATTTCCAACCTCGTAAATGTAGTTGAATCATCATGTTTTAGCAACACAACTTCCCTTTGGATTGAATCATCTTCCTTAGTGGTGATGAGCTGTGTTGTTTCTATCTCTTCAACTTTCAAGTCGATAGCTAGACTATGACTGGCTGTAGTTAAATCCACTCCAGCCTCCACAGAGTTTGTAAGGGCGTATAGTTGTCATTTTCTTTGAAAGCTTGAGACTCTATTGACGCTTGAGTCAACTCCACTTGACTGACAAAAACTTTCCCAATTTCCACATGTTTTCCAATCACTTCCTTCTGTGAAACTTCAGCTAGGCTTATCACTTGTGAATGAAAGCTTTCCTGCATATGGTCCAATCATGTATTCATGTCCATATGTGCTTCTCGAAATATTTTGGTCAGACTTCTTTCTAGATCCTCCTGATGCGCTCTCCGTTGATCGTGTATCTCATTCAAAAAGTCCAGCATACTATCTGCCATGGTTGATGAAGTTGATTGATTCGATTGTTGAGCTCCTATCTCGGTAGTCTCGCGATGAGAAGATGGTTTATCATCAGGAGGCGCCAGTGTGACGTCCCTCTGTGGAGAAAAAGCTTCTGCAGCCGACAGTCTGGTGAAACACGCTCCTTCCTGAAGTGCCACTGCCGCATCGAGATGAGTGGACGGCCAGCGTTGTTGGATCTCTTGTGTGAAAGTTGGACTACTGGACCATGGATGTCTGCCGGGTGAGTCGTCCGCAGCTGTGCTGACGACAGTGGTCAATCCATTCCCCATGTTTCTCAAATGACAATCACCACAAATAATTGAACAATCCCAACGATGAAGAATAATCAAAGTGAACAGCAAACAGCAAAGATTACAGCAAAGATAACAACGAAGAAGTCTCCAATTGAAGTGAAGTGGGATAGCTGATAAGATAAGTCAGTCAACCAGTCAACGATGATCGACAATGATTATACTAAGCAACGGAAATTAAACGGTTATTGCTCATTAATTGAAAGCTTGATTGGAATAGAAGATATTGCAAAAATTCCATCCCACATGAATGCAAGTGATATGCCCTACTTATAGAACAATAAAACATTAAACAAATAAGCATTCCATAAAATATTATCAAGAACTCTGATAATATTATTATACCTCGTCATACACTAACAGTACTAAGATTGAAGAACATTAACAAGATTCACAATATTTGGTTCTCTAATGTTTCCAAACTTGTTGTATTGAGGTCTTATAAAATAATATAATATTCAATGAAATAACTTCTAATAAGATATTGAAATCAGTTTTGATAATATTCAGCACTTCATGATAATATGCTGAAAATATTAGCATAAATAACAAACACATTACCATGATTTGCATATTGTGATACCATAATACTCATGAAATCAATCAATAAAATATTATTATCAATTTTGGCAATATAGTTTCCTTCTTATGCCAATATAACACCAGCATTAATAAATATTACCTTAAATATTGCATTGTTTGTACGTTTGGCTGTTCAAAATCCCAACATGTAGTAGTAGTATGCTCTTCTAAGATAGCAGCACAGTGAATGATAAAGCATTCAATGAAAATATACTATCATAAGCCTTGATAATAAACGGAATAATGCTTTATAGTATGCTAATGAAATTGGCATTGATAAACATTTCCTGAATTATGATCTTTATCCAAATAAATAATCTTTGCATGATAGAAGTATGCACAACAAGTCATGATTGTTCATTAATATTTTCAATCAATTGGTTATCACGACAAGGTCTATAATATCATATTACAATAATTGATAGAATATTAGCATTGATCTAGATAACACATATATTCATCACTATATGTCAATAATATTGATGAAGCATCAATGAATAACAATATCTCAATTAGTGATATAGGGCTACGTAACATAGAATACATAATTATCAAGGCTATTTATATAATAATGGCATTATAATACTGAATTAGGATAAATTATTTATAAAGTTTCCCAAGAAACTCTCCATAAACTTTCTAATGAATGATAAAAATCAATGATTTATATAAAGTCTGCTTAAAATAATTATTTTATTATAGACTTATCACAGTTTGGTTCATTATTCCAATCGTAGATCCTTAGAATAGCCTTGAATCTATCACAACTATATTGCAAGCTCTTGCAGGACAAGATTGGCGATAATCATCTCTCATCATAGAACTACGATTTATTGATGATGAAAATAATATATTTTCCTTAGAATTTTAAATCTAAATCCAATTCAATATGACTAGAATAGGTATTATGTTTTAATATTAACAACAGCAGGCTTTTTGTAGGATAGGACCTGCAATAATAATTTTTTTATTGATCGTAGAGCTCTGCTAGTCAATCATAATACTGTATAATCATCTTAAATAAATAATCATCTCAATTGGATTAACATGAATATCACAGATATAGCCTACTTAATTTATCCCGAAGGTGTAAACTTCTCTCTCGGTAAGGTGTGCTCTATAAATCATTCTAATAAATCCAATAATTTTTGAATGGTGAATTCTATCTCAGGTAACTTGATCTTCAATTAATCTAAATTGATACTGAATCATGATAAATTAATATGCTGATAGTATTTCTAAATGGAAAATCTACCAAGAAAATACTGAAGGCTTTTTCAACTGGAAATCATTTTTCATTGATAATATTATTCACAGTGAGCCCCCTCCTAAAGTCCCTGTTCGGGCGCCATTTTGTGAGATTTTGGGATTGACCTAAGGGTCCTCAATTCGATAAATCTGAATGGACTCACCAATGAGATTTTGGGATTGACCTAAGGGTCCTCAATTCGATAAATCTGAATGGACTCACCAATTTTTTTTAAGCATTTGTCCCCGGACAGCAATCCTCCGGTAGAGCATTAGTCTTCTGTCCGCCAGCCTTCTTTTACACGCGTATTCACTGAACTGTTTATTCACTTCGATTATCCACACACTTTTACGATAGTGAGTCCCGAGAAGTCTAGGAGAAGAGTGACAAGAACAGGCCGAGCTCCTTCTCAGTTGCCAGGAGAGAGTCCCGTTACTCTGGCAGATAACGCCATAAGCCAATATTTCCCCAAAGTTATGGAGGTGGGGGTAAGCACCCTCAATTGTAAAAGAGAGAACTCTCAATGTAAGAGGACTAGATAATGAACATGGAGGTAAAAGGATAATTTGAAGAATACCTTTCCGAGAGAGAGTATATAATAATAATTAAAAATATAACTTGACATAAATTGACAGCTATAATAAGGTATTGAAATGAATTTTTATCATATTAAAGCTGCATGAATTGAAGTAATAGCTGGCTGGCATCTTATCTTATCGATATTGCTGCTTGCTACTATCAATTTGAGCTATGCCAGCCCGCTTATGGAATGTGATGTCACATAAAAGCCCCAAATTTGCAAGAGGTTGAGTCTCAAGGTCTTGCCAATTTCTCACCCATACAGCACATTTCAGCCCTCACATCGGGTCAACTGCAGCAAGACTAGCCAAGCATCTCCAACATTACACTATTACACTTTAGGATTGTGGTCAACTATGGTCACAATACTATGGTCATTCATTTTTTCAGATAAAGTTCTTAGAATCTGTTATTATTTTTTGGAAAAGATATCCGTTGTGGTGTAATGGTTCAACAGTCAGTACATGTACCTAACTATATGCTAACCCCTCTACATACCTATATTCCTTAACCAAACATCCTACATCCCTATATATATATACAATAAAGATTTGAACCTGGGTCCTTATGAATAATTCAAACCCGAGTCCTATAGAATGGAAAGCAGACACGCTAACCACTACACCACGATGGATATCTCTTGTTAAATTAACTATTCCTATATAATAGCTATGCTGAATGGACAAATATGATGACACACACAGACAAATCTTTCTACATACAGAAAACATATTCATAATAAGATGGATACTTGTGTACTAACCTCTTTTGCACAATTGATGATCGAGGACTATGTAGCAGACTGATACAGGCTGTGTGTGCTCTACACTAGTACTGGTGAGTCATACCAGTAACAGTTATGCTGCTTCACGAAACCAGTTCTAGGAGCTACACACAAGTGCTCCACTGAATGCTCTAAGCCTTGTTGACACTGGGCAGATGAGCTATTAGCAGTGGGCAATAATGCAGTGTGTGTATATGTGCTCAAAACTAGTATTATATGCTAAGAAAGCAAGTAACTAGGAGCTACAACTTGCAGCGGTGTGACACTGCCGGGTGTTTGTGATAATATGTGCAGCAGAGGCTTAGGGCAGCCATATAGCTGTGTGCTCAAACTGAACACTAACACCTACAATAGCGGCACAATAGCAACAATAATAGCAGCAGCAAGTATGAAATAATAACAATAATATTAACAAGTATGAAAAATCTACTAAACACACACAGTAACATACATCCTCTGTGGAAAATAATGAGAAACCACTTGGCACAGAATCGGGGAGCACTCTCTGCTGATCAAAACACTGCACTGATGCTCCTCAACTGTTCTACACATTATTTATATGCTTCCCAAGTGGGTGGGGGGGGGTCTTCTGATTTATTTTTGATTTTTCATTATTAAATATTCTTTTTTTTGCGAAGTTTTTGAAGTTTTGACCTTGACCTTAACCTTGACCTTGACCTTGACCTCAGGTTTGGTTAGGTTAGGTTAGGTTTGCTAGGTTAGGTTAGGTTAATTTTTTTTCTTAGGTTAGGTTCATTTTTATCCAAAGGGGAAGTCTGGCGCACTGCGCCTTTTTATACTACTAAGTTCCTAAATGATTCTAATTTTTCGTCTTTTTTTACTGAGAATGTGTTTATTATTTCATCAAAAGAAAGCGAAGAAGCCCTTTCATGTTCAATATTTACTATGCTTAAATTTGTTAGTCTTTCCTGGGTCATGGTATTTCTAAAATAGGTCTTAGTGAGTCTCAATCTACTGAAACTTCTCTCTCCAGATGCCACAGAAACTGGAAGTGTTACAAATGTTTTTTGAGCTACACATATGTTTCGATAGCCCTCTTCCAACTTGCTCTCGCACAATATTCTGAGCAAAGATGCTGCTGTTTCGTCTTCCAGTTCATCTTCTACAGTTAGCGCATGAAACTCAAAACTCTCGATTCCATTTATAAGTTCTTTGTTCAAATCGTTTGCATAGGTTGTAGCCAATTCTTTAGCATTACTTTTCAAAGTTTCAACGTCTAGTGCTTTAATATGAGCCCCACACAAAAAACTGAACTTGTCAGCAATAATATTTTCAATGCATCATACCTGTTCGTCAGCTCAGTAATAATTCTGTCAAAAATTTGAAATAGTGATCTTCGGAAAATCTCTTCTCCCGTGAAATTTGTACCTTCATCTTCATGTGCGTTTTCTGCCATTTTTTTTTGTTTCCTTGTTTCCTTGTACTCTTCTGCTATGTCCATGTTGCAAGATAAAAACTTTGCCTCTTCAATATCATCTGAAATAGTCACCTCCCTAGTTGATGATACGGTAATAAAGTTAAAAGGCCTTGTATGTTTCTTCCACAGATTCAATTCTTGCCGACCATCGCTTGTTTTAATCTCTGATTTTAATGAAAGAGGAACATGCTAGTAGATATAAAAGGAGGACTCTGGGACACAAGTGTCCCAGAGTCCTCCTTAACCTCAAGGTCATCCAGGTCAACCACCCCCAACCTCAAGGTCATCCAGGTCAACCACACCAACCTCAAGGTCATCCAGGTCAACCACACCCACCTCAAGGTCATCCAGGTCAACCACACCCACCTCAAGGTCATCTAGGTCAACCACACCTACCTCAAGGTCATCCAGGTCAACCACACCCACCTCAAGATCATCCAGGTCAAACACCCTAACCTCAAGGTCATCTAGGTCAACCACCCTAATCTCAAGGTCACCAAAAAAATCAGAAAAAAAAATTAAAAAAAAAAAAAATTAAAAAAAAAAAAAAAAAAAAAAAATTAAAAAGAATTAAAAACACATAAAATCGGAAATAAATGGGAAAAAAGGGAAAAAGGGGAAAAAAATTCCCTCCGGATCCTGAACTTGGGTATAAAAGGAGTTGTTCTGCAAGGAGTGGGACCAGTGTTGCCAAAAAGCGGGTAATTACCCAAAAAGCAGGTAATGCTGTGGTTAATGGCAGATTGAGGGTAAAAACCGGGTAATTGAGAATGAAAATATTAATCTGTTCCACAAGAAAATTATTTTTCATATTTTCTCATGTTTTTCGACATGTGGAGTGGAAACTAAGTAGGGAATTCTTGGTTGAATAGGGAATTTTTTGTTGATTAGGGAATTTTTAGTTTGTTGAGGGTAATCTTGACGAAATGCGGGTAATTTTTTGCTCTGGCGGGGGTAATTGGGAAATGTTGGACTAGCAACACTGAGTGGGACATTGTGTCTTGGGCAGTCGTGCCGTCAGTACGTGTGTGTACCACCAGTACGTGTGTGTGTGATTTTAGTATATTGGTTTTGGATCACTTTCATCTTTATCAACATCAAGAGTAAGTACCAGTGCATTTTATAGTTCTATATATATAAATTTATATTATATTCATGATTTAACAATTAAGTTCATAAGAGTAGAATTTTGAAGTAGATGGTTTGAGACTGAAAATTAAATTCTAAAATGACTTTAATTCGAAAATGACAAGTTAAATTATGAATTAGGTTCCAATACATAGAGTAAATGACATAGTCAAAAATGACTAGTGTAATTATGAATTAGGTTCCAATACATACAAGTTATGAGTTTAATTATGAATTAGGTTCTTCAAGTTGGTGGTTGTAATCCATCCTAACCTAAAAAACGTATAATTACAAAGTAGATCCTAGACCCCCATTCACATTCCCCCATACAGCTCCGGACCTTCATCCCTAGAACATAAACACCATAGAGTAAATGACATAGTCAAAAATGACTAGTGTAATTATGAATTAGGTTCCAATACATACAAGTTATGAGTTTAATTATGAATTAGGTTCTTCGAGTTGGTGGTTGTAATCCATCCTAACCTGAAAAACGTATAATTACAAAGTAGATCCTAGACCCCCATTCACATTCCCCCATACAGCTCCGGACCATCATTCCTAGAACATAAACACCTATGAACCTCCATCCCCTGACCCACGATCCTAGATACCGATTTACCACCTTCATCCCCCACATCCGTTGATAGTGATATATATATATATATATATATAGAGTTGAATACTGCATACCATACTAATACAATATTGTTTTGCATTGTTCCAGATGAGCAAAGCTGTACGATGTCAGCAAACAGCAAACTCAGTAGACGAGTTTGTTGTCCTGGAGGAGGCAATCAAATCCCGACTCACGACTCTATACTACAATAATGCATACAAGGATGAGCCTGCCAAAGATTTCCACACCTTTCTGAGCAGTCTGAAGGATAAAATTGTTCACATCATCAGTCAACAACTGCAGACACATGGAGCAATGAAGTTCAATCTAGTATTGGAGGCAACATATTTCCGCAGCACCCTTGATAAGACCTTCTTCGATCAAGAAGAGTTTCAGAATGTCGCCTTCAAAACTCCAAACTACACCATCTTCAGTATCATCAATCTTCCAGACATCATCAAGCAAGCGTGCATGACCCTACTGGATGAGGAGTCGAAATTCAAAGGAAATTCCAGTGGATGGAGTTTGCTTATCATCGATGGATTGCTCATCAGGATTAGCAAACATACTTCCCTGCGTGGATCATCCTACATCAGTCTTCCACCTCTTCTATCAGCACAAAAGGCAATCATCAATCCTATAAACATGGACCAGCAATGTTCCAAATGGGCTATCCCCGCCAAACATGTACAAGGCAGTCATCCTGAACGAGTCAATGAGCGATACCATCAATTGGAAGAGAGATACAACTTTTCAGGCATTGGATTTCCTACTACCATCAGTCAAATCGATATATTTAAGAAAGATAATCCGGAGGTATCAGTTAATATTTATGGTGTGGATGAGAAGAACGTTATATTTCCAAGAAGAGTTGGAAATGCAATGAAGGCAGATCACTTTGATCTTCTCCTCCTCTGTGAGAGTAGGGATGATGATGAAAACAGCACCCTTGAGGATGACAATGAACATAAATCAAATAGCCACTACTGCTACATTAAAAATTTTGAAAGACTTGTAAGATCCCAACTCACAAAACGTAAAAATAGAATTATCATCTGCAAACGATGTTTCACCCATTACACCCTCAACAGAGATGGAGAACGCAGGATGGCTGAGCATGAGGAGTATTGTGCTAGCAATAATACAGCAAGAATCATCATGCCACAGGTTGGAAAAGATGGTAAACCTCCAACCTTGAAGTTTGAGAAACATGTGCAAAAGTATAGAGTACCTGTTGTAGCATACACTGATTTTGAGTGCATCCTGGAGAAACCTGATGAAGACAATGAACAATGGATTGGTGAAGCTACCAAAGTTATCCAGTATCATCGGGCAATGAGTTACTGCTTATACTTTGTGCGGGACCCATATTTGGAAGATTCCTGGCTGACAATCACTAACCTAATCCCTCATGAGCCGATTGTCTACAGGGGTCCTGATGCCGCCAAACATTTCATGAAGACCCTCACCATGTATGCGAAAGATTTAGATGAGGCAATTGACTGCAGGAATATCAAGTTGCTCCCACTAACCAAAAGAGAGAAAGAACGACATAATGCAGCTGATTTCTGTGAGGCCTGCAATGAACGGTTCAATAAAGATAAGGTGTATGACCATTGTCATATAACTGGTATCTACCGGAATGCATTATGCCGTAAATGCAACCTGCAGCGAGAGCAACAATCATTCATACCAGTGTTTCTCCACAACTCTTCAAACTACGATACACACCTCATCATTCCAGAGCTGGGTAGAGATAAGGATCGACTGTCTGTCATTCCAAATTCATCGGAAAAGTATATATCATTCACCAAACAAATATCTCCAAAAATGCACCTTCGATTCATCGATACATTCCGGTTTATGCCTAATAGTTTAGACAATCTGGTCACCAACCTAGTCAAATCAGCATCGAATCCAGAAGACTTGTCCAAAGTGCTGCCACATACTGCCAAGGTGTTTGGAAACAAATTGAGCCTTGTCTCAAGGAAAGGAGTGTTTCCATACGACTACTGCGATTCATGGCAGAAACTCGAAGAAACATTGCTACCACCCAAAGAGGCATTTTTCAGCAAGCTGGTTGATAGGGTGTTAGCAGTGATGATTATGAACATGCTCAAACTGTGTGGAACCAATTCAGTTGTAGAACTCTGGGAGAATACAGTGACCTATACTTGAAAACAGATGTTCTCCTGTTGGCTGATGTCTTTGAGAGCTTCTGCGATGTATGCATGAAGACTTATGATTTGGATTGTGCTCACTACTTTACATCTCCAGGCTTTTCCTTTGATGTCATGCTGAAATATACTAAAGTCGAGCTTGAGCTCCTTACTGACTATGACATGTACATGTTTATCGAGCGAGGTATCAGAGGAGGAATAACAAATTGTATACACCGTCATGCTGTAGCCAACAATGCCTACACAGGAGCGCCTATTGACCCCGAGAAGCCTACATCATATCTCCTGTACACAGATGCGAACAACCTGTATGGCTGGGCAATGTGCCAACCACTTCCATGCCGGAAATTCCAGTGGATGGAGAAAGATGAGTTGGAGGGGGTGAGCAGAGGTATTGAGGGTGTTGGAGATGTTCAAAAGATTGGCTACATCTTGGAGGTAGACATTGAGTACCCTTCCGAATTGAATGATGAGCACAACGACTTCCCATTCCTAGCAGAGAACAAAAAAACTCTTAAATCTAATCATGTACGACTCATGACAGCTCTAAGCAACCGTGAACGATATGTATGTCATTACCGCACCCTAAAACAGGCAGTACAACATGGATTGAAAATCACTAAAGTTCATCGAGGTGTAAGGTTTGAGCAGGAGGACTTCCTAGCACCCTACATCATGCTAAACACCAGACTTCGACAACAGTCAGAGAACAAGTTTGAGAAAAACTTCTTCAAACTCATGAACAACGCAGTTTTTGGCAAGACGATGGAGAATGTGCGAAAAAGAATGAGCATGGAGCTAGTGAATGATGAGAAGCGTTTGAAGAAACTGATTGCTCGACCAGTGTACAAGGACCGCATCATATTTGGTGAGAATATTTGCGCTGTCACGATGCATAAGGAAAAAGTAAAGCTGAACAAACCTGTCTACATTGGTTTGACAGTGTTGGACATAAGTAAGACCCTTATGTACCAGTTCCACTACGATGTGATGAAACCTATGTACAAAGAGAACCTACAACTGCTTTATCAGGATACTGACAGCTTATTCTACATCGTGAAAACTGAGAACCTATACAACGACATCATCAACAACCAACAACTGAAAGATACCTTTGACACTTCAGAGTACCCTGCAGACCACCCATGCTACTCGGCAAACAAAATGGTGCTTGGCAAGTTTAAAGATGAATATGCTGGCCCAGCGCCACTTGAGTATGTAGGCATACGATCGAAGCTATATGCCTGTAGGTGTTACAATAGTGATCCAAATCAGCTGACAAGTGGATTGATAAAGAAAGCTAAAGGAGTGAGGAGACCAATACTTGGGCGAGAACTCTCAAAAATGCATCCAGATGCTGAACGTTACATAGGCTTCCAAGACTATCTAGATTGTCTATATGGTGATGAGGATATCTATAGAGAACAAGTGATGTTTGGCACTAGGAAACACCAGATCATGACCCAAGTCATGAGAAAGAAGGCACTGAGCAAAGCTGATGAGAAGAGGTATATTCTAGATGATGGAATTACAACTCTTGCACATGGACATTACAAGATCCCCACTCTAGCACACATTGATGAGGAGGATGAGGAGGAGGAGGAGGAGGAGGAGGATGAGGAGGAAGAGATGATTGACTCTCATGAAATTCCCAAGGTTCAGGCAGCTAGCAGTACTACAACAGCTAAACGGTTACATTCCTCATCACATGATGAGCTCATTGATAAAGTCAATGAGTCAGGAAGCAGTACTATCCCTGCTAAATGGTCACGTCCCTTATCAAATGATGAGCTTGCTGATATGACCAATGACTATAAAATAGATGGTGATGCATCCCAGTACAGCATTCTGAGAAAATTGCTTGAAAAGTGACGTCATACCTCATGCCAGGAAGTGTCAACAATCCATTGCGCATACGCAACTGTCTCCACCCATCGCTGGATTTCCTTGAAGCAGTTATTACAAAGTCAGTCGAGGTGTGCTCATCCTGCTATCAACATGGGCTGTCAACAACATCTACATCCAGTACTTCAATCAGCAATGGCGCCAGCAGACCCTGAATCACCATGTCCTTGCGGTGATTGCATGTTTGTCATGAGTGCAAGGTGGAGTGTTGAGCCACTATTCAACATTGGAGAAGGATATTATGATCCTTTTGGAACTTTCGAGAATTTTGCTGATGTGATTTCTTCAACACTCCCAACAGCTACACTTCATCCTTGTCACAATAGACAGATGATGATTCTGAACTTTCCTTTTAGCTATGCATTTTGTGAAATGTGTACTAATCTAGGACCATTATTTGACTATGTGCTGTTAAACCTTGATGATTAAGATGTTATTTATATATGTCTGATAATATTCTTTGTATCCAATGTGTACTAGAGTATGACTACAATATAATCGTATCAAATCAACTGTCTCTTATTGCTCAAACCTCAGATTCATTTATTTTTTTGAAGCTATCACTTGAACAATTTACAGTAATCGTAGGTCTTGTTTATCTTAGAACGCAAAATTTAAGTGCAGATTTGAATTCATTATACACTTTTATAGAAAACAATAGTGATTTGATAAGAAGTTTCCCTGTAATTATTGGAGGGGATTTTAATTGTAGATTAGGTGAACTGGATCAATGTATAGATGATAATATATTAACATTTTCTAACTTACTACCATATCGACAATCATGTGATAAAATTGTAAATACTGTTGGAAAAAAGCTTTTAGATTTTATGGATGAGAAACTTTTCATTTTATTGAATGGAAGATCAAAAAGCGATTCTCCTGGCAATTATACGTTTATTAACAATAATGGAAAAAGTACAATTGATTACATCTGGGTCAGCACGAATTCTATTGAATTAGTATCAGATATGATAGTTTCGGATTTTGTGTTATCGTCTGACCATTTACCTGTTATCGTTAAAACCAATTTAGGAGTAGTGACAGGTAGAGTAGACGAAAACATACAAAGCAAAGAGAGATTAAATTGGTGTTCAGATAAAAAGGAACTTTACAAACTGTCAATGACTTTATCAGATAGATTAGAAAATACCTCCGATGATTCGAATAGCGATTATTGTAATTTAATTGTTTCTATAAAGCATGAGGCTAACTCACTTGATATGATAAAGAATTTTAACGGTTCAATTGAATTTAGGAATAAGCCATGGTATGATTTAGATTGTAATAATAAAAAAAGACTTGTACGTCAGGCTTATAGAGCTGCTAAAAAAGTTAATTTCATAGGAGAAAGTCTTGAAAAATATTTGACTATTAAAAAATTATATAGGCTATTATTAAGAAATAAGAGAAATCAATACTATACTGATATGCAAAAAAGAATTTCCAACATACGATCATCAAATGAATTCTGGAAGGCAGTTAAGTTTTTCAAAAGAAAATCACTAATAACAAACTGTATCAGCAGTGAAGTTTGGGTTGAGTTCTTAATCAATAGATATACTTCTGAATTTGTTACGCCTCCAATTTTTATAGATGCAACCCACCCAACACTCGATGCAGATATCGGTATGGTGGAATTGAATTATGTATTGAGTAGTTTAAAAGATAGGAAAGCCCCTGGTTCTGATAATGTAACTAATGAATTTTATAAAGCATTACCAGATTGCTGGAAGATTTATTTGTTGAATTTACTCAATAAGGTTTTCAATGGTCAAATTATCCCAAACGAGTGGTGCAAAGTATTAATGTTCGTGTTACATAAAAAAGGAGATCCGAATGAGCCAAGTAACTATAGGATAATCGCCCTAGTTAATACAATTGTAAAAATTCTAACGAGAATAGTTGAGATTCGTTTATCGAGGTGGGCAGAGAATAGCAGAGTTCTCCCAGAAGGACAAAGTGGGTTTAGAAAGGATCGCAGCTGCATGGATAACATATTTGTTTTACATTCAATAATATTTCAACATGTAGAATTGCGACATAAACCCATCTATGCACTATTTGTGGATTATGAGGCTGCGTTCGACGGTGTACCCCATTTTAGTTTATGGTACAAGCTGGGAAACGTGGGAGTTAGTAGTAAGATTGTAAGATTTCTTAGCGAGCTTTATCGTAGAGCAGAGCTGGTCCATATGAATGCATCCATCCCAGTAGGTAAGGGCGTATTGCAGGGGGACTCGATTAGCCCGCTTCTCTTCTCATTGTATATTTCAGATATTGAGGAATTTTTCAGAGCTAGAGGTCTATCTGGAATATACATAGATGGAGTTACTGATATTCTAATTCTTCTGTATGCAGATGACGTCGTCATCTAGCAGATTGTCCTTCCGACATGCGAAACAAAATTAAATGCTTAGAAGATTATTGTGAATCTCTGAAATTGAAAGTTAACATTTCTAAAACGAAGATAATCCCTTTTCATAAGGGCAGGTTGAAAAGGAATAGATCATTCTATTATAAGGAAGAAGAAATTGAAGTATGCAATACATATAAATATTTGGGTGTTGAATTCAGTTCCTCAGGCCGCTTTAATACACACTGCTCATCTGTATTAACTAAATCTAAGGGGGTCAGTGAAGTAATGTTACAGGTTCTCAGAAAATCTCGCTCGGATACTTGGGATAGCAAGATAAGATTATTTGAATCAGTTGTTCTTCCAACGGCGTTATATGGTACTGAAGTGTGGGGGTTGGCTTGTGCTGAGCAGGTGGAGAGAGTTCAACTTGGATTTTTCAAGAGAATGTTGTTTTTGAGTAGACGTACACCGAGCTGGGCACTACGTTTAGAAACAGGAAGGGTTAAACTGGTTAATTTGATTATGTTTAAAACTTTAACGTGGCTGATAAAAATATTAGGCATGCCAGAAAACAGGTACCCCAAAATTTGTTTTAAGAAGCTCATGCTTTTGTCAGACAGTCAGCTCTATCAAAACAGAAATACTCTCAACTGGGTGAATTTGGTGAAACATCATTTAACTCTTGCTTATGTCAATACTGATTGGAATCAGGCGGAGAATTGGTTGACACGGCTTGGTAGGATGAAATGGGATATAGTTAGTAGACATGGTGCAATATTGTTCGAGGCAGACAAACAGGAAGCATTCAACTCCATTTCTTTCCCTTTCTACCAGGCTTTAAATCCCAATTTTGCTCTAGGCGACCAGCTTCAAATAAGATCAGCGTTTAAATGTATAAGATTAGTCACACAATTACGTATGGCATCGAAATCCGGAATTTATCTTTATTTAGAGAACAGGGGTATATACATAGACAGTATGGAGTATTGTCCACTTTGTAACATGCGAGAAGATGAAACACCCACTCATGTCCTGGTACGTTGCCCGATGTATATTGATTTGAGACAACAGTTCTTGGCCAAATATGTAAGAAACATAGTCAATCCTGAAGATAAAACTCTAGTTCTTCTCTCAAATATAACAGCAAATAAAATGAGGGATATTTACAATTACATGATTAACGCTATGAATATTCGAAATTTAATTCTGGAAACTACAGGATAATATTGATGTATAAATAAGTATAAGTTTAGAGTGTATGTACAGCGTAAAGCACATTTTAATAAAATTATAGACTTTGTTGTTGATATTGCTCGATGATTGATTAAGAACTAATAATTATTGTTGGTTATTCTTCTTATGTTTTTGTAAAGTTTCTATTTGTAATGTTAAAGGCCTATTATTCTCATATTATATTATAAACTTTGTACCTATAGTATTGTTATTGTGATCACTATGAATAATTTTGTTGTTTATGGGCTCTAATCAGATAGCAACTCTATTTGTATGTGCATAACATGCTCGTTTACAAATAAAATGATTATTTATTTATTTATTTATTTATTTATTGCTCAAACCTCTGAATCATGTAGAAGTAAGAGTACAAGGCATGATACATCTCACATCCTGCACTATCAAAGTGTAGAGGTTATGAAAAGAAAAAAGTTGCAATCTCTATCCTCTTCCACAGGATATGGAGAATGTTTGGATTAGCATAATAGACTATTTAAAGTTGATGACATAGATTTTATCAGTCAGTATGGATAAGACTGTTATAGCGAGAGAGCTGCACAAGCAGGCTCATAGGAGGTTCCCTACACGAATGGTTACTGTGAAAGGTCTTGATGATCTTTATCAGGCTGATCTTGTGGAGATGCTACCATATGCAAGACAGAACAATGGCTATAGATATATTATTACAATAATCAATTGTCTTAGTAAGTTTGCTTTTGCTATACCAATTAAAAGCAAGTCAGCTGATGAAGTGGTTAAGGCAATGCAGCCTATATTTGTGCAGAATCCCATGAAGAATTTGCAAACTGATGACGGAAAGGAATGGTTTAATAGTAAGTTTCAACAGCTTATGCAAAAGTATGGCATCAATCATTATTCAACTTTTTCTGATAAGAAAGCATCTATAGTTGAACGTTTCAATAGATCGCTCAAACATCTTATGTGGACAAAGTTTACTGAACAAGGAACCTATTTGTGGACAGGCATCCCAACCTCACTCTTGAAAGAGTATAATGAACGACAGGTATGCGGCCAGTTGACGTTAAGAGCAAGAAGCATGAGAGGCTGTTGCTTTCCAGGCTCAGCAAACAAAGGCAAGAATATAAGGAAAAGTTGGTCAGCAAACCTCAAAACAAGTTTTATCCAGGTCCCAGTCAGAGTATTGAGCCTGGTGATAAAGTGAGAATCAGCAAGTATAAAAAGACGTTTGACAAGGGATATTGTCATTAGGGATATTAGCCAATTGGACTAATGAACTGTTCACAGTAAGACGTGTGCGACCTACAGTGCCTGTAACCTATGAATTGGAGGACTATAGAGGTGAACCCATTGAAGGAGGATTCTATTCTGAAGAAATTGTAAAGACAAAAGTGCCCAGTGTTTTCGAAATTGAAAAAGTGTTGAGGAAAAGAGGGAATAAACTGTTGGTACATTGGAAAGGATATAGCTCCAGTCATGACTCATGGATTGATAAGAACGATCTTGTGTAAGATGAAACAGGTTGTGCAACAGAAAAACCAGTTTAGAGTTATCGATTTTGACAAAGTGATTAGGGGGTGTGGCTTGGTGGGAATGGATACAAAGAAAAAGCGTCATGGACCATTGTTCCCCAATCATATAAGATGTATTATATGTGGACCTTCTGGTTGCGGCAAAACCAACCTACTATTCAATATGCTTTTTAATAAGAAAGGAATTCAATTTTCAAACATCTACCTTTTTTCAAAGACTACATTCCAGTCCAAGTATGAGCTGCTCCGTACAATCATGCAAGGACTTGCAGGAAATGGAATAAACTATGTCGAGTGTGATACAAGTGAAGAAATACCCGACCCGCATGAGCTGCCACCCAACTCAATAATTATTTTGACGATGTGATTTGTGAGCAGCAGGATACCATCAGGAAGTACTTTAGTGCAGGCCGACACAGTGACGTTGATGTGTTTTATCTAGCACAGACCTATAGCCGCATTCCAAAACAGCTGATTCGTGACAATGCAAACTTTCTTGTCATGTTTCAACAGGATGAGCTAAACATGAAACACTTGTACCGAGATCATGTCGGCGCTGACATGACCTTTGATCAGTTTAAGGATATGTGTAACAAGGTTTGGTCAGTGGGGGGTACACACTCATTCCTAGTGATTGATCGGACATTGGACAGAAATGGAGGGCCTTACAGGAATGGGCTTGATACATATTTAGTTGATCCATAGTGTCAGTTGAGCTTCAGTATATTTTGGTACGTTGAGCAAGATGGACGTCTCCAGCAATAGACACTGTTAAAAGACTGTAGAAGAGATTGCACCAACCATCAAGGCAATTGCAAAGTTGCGACGTAACATCAAAAGGAAACACAAGGAACTGACTCTTGGAAGGCAAGTGGCAGAGGAGCAGCATGCAAAACACTTTAAACCACTAACTGAACCACTTGACAATATAGTTGAAGTTCTCAATCAGCATTTGGCAACACCACCACCACCACCACCACCACAGCCAGCAGCAGCAGCAGCAGCACAACCACTACATGAACAATCTCCAGAGCCACGCCCACATCGCAGACGTTTTGCAGTTCCTGTAGGTCATCATGCACCACATACACCGCCACCTACACCATTGCTGTCCCGACCCCTGAAACAAGCGGTAAGACGTCTGCCCAAAATTGGTGAGGAGACTCCTTTGACCTTTGAAGGAATTGGAGAAGCTTCGCAGTTAAGCCCAGTTCCAAGTACCTTGAGTACTGCACGCAAATTGTGGCCATCTGCAAGTGCCAATGATGATGAAAGTGATGTGATGGATGTGGATGAGGAGGAGGAGGAGGAGGGTGCTACTGCTCAGGAAGCATTACTAACCAGCAGCCAAAAGAGGATTCGACAAGCAATGACCGAGGTTGGATTGACTGAAACACCAGTGGGGCATTATCTCCATAGAGCTATGAGTGGTGATAGCAGCTCTGACAAAACATATGGACCAGAAGTTGTTGGTAATGACTACTATTTGGGTAACAAACTGTTAATCTTTGGAAGTGATGGAAGAAAGATTGTTCTGACTGACCCTAACAATCCTTCAAACGTGACTAGATTTGATGCAACATGTGGACTTTGTGAACTCATTTTCAAAAAGAAACCCATTACTCCATTGGCTATTGATGAGGTGGCATACACTCAGATATTACACATTACAAACTTGTATAAGGAAAATCATGATCCAGATGGTAAGAGTAAAAACTCGAATGATACAAAGTATAGAACAGTGATCCATAAACTGCTCAATAATGCTAAACCCAAATATAGCAAGGTCAGTGGCAGAGGACTTGTGGCGCCATTCAATATGGTGGCAAACAACTGTACCAAGATTGAGTACGTCTACTACAATGATCCCAATGAACTTGTGGACAGGCTGAAACTATTGGATCAGTCCAAGGCAGTTGGCAACACTGGACATGAGAATGAAATCAATTCAATTTTAGAAGAGTTGGTAGAAGGTGGCTACATAGTTGCTAATCCTGCATACTAGTTTCACTATATAAGAGACATTGCTTTGCTTATGTATAGCAGTCAAGTCATGGATTCCATAGGAAACATTAATGCTTGCTACAGGCGTTTGACCAATTTGGGAAATCCACGTGCTGACAGGGATGCTGTCAACTTTTCAACATGTAGAGAACTGATTTCAATGTGGCTGCCAAAGATAAGGGACAATACCACATCACAGGTATCTACAAGTCTCAATGATTCAATACTTACTGATATGATGGATCCAATTAAGCCTACTGATGGAGTGAACAATCGATATCTTGAGAAGAGGCTGATTAAGTTTGCTGGTAAAATGTTTTCATTGTATTTAGACATTGTGTTAGATCCGAAAAATGCTAAAACTATGAAGGGATTGTCACCTAATGAAATGAAGAAATGTTTCATAGATCTTATGGGATTACCGGAACCCCCTCCTACAACACCACCCGCACAAACATTGTCCACACCAAAAAAAGTATAAAACCAGCTGCTAAAACCGTTAAGAAACATTAGATGGCTGGATGTAAGAGAGAGAGGAAGTACCGGGGAAGAGGGGTACTGTCATCAATTGCAAAAGTTGCAGGTTCAATAGTTAAAAAGAGTGCTGGAAAATTGGTGAACAAGGCAATTGACATTCTACCTGTTGAACTTCACATCCCTGGTTACCAGTACTGTGGACCTGGTACAAAGCTAGAGAAGCGGTTGGCACGAGGTGATCCCGGTATAAATAGTCTTGATCGAGCCTGTAAGGAGCACAACATTGCTTACTCGAGGAGCAGTGATACATCGAGCAGAGCAGTAGCAGACAACATTTTGGCAGATCAAGCTTGGAGTGTGGTAAAATCTGCAGACGCAGGAGCACTTGAGAAGGCTGCAGCACTAGCAGTGACCAGCATCATGAAGGCTAAAGCAAAGTTTGGTGGAGGAGAGACATAAGACAACAAAGACTCGTGGTCAAAAACGAGTAAAGAGATGTTCTGGTAAAAAAGGTAAAGGACTCTACCTGAGACAACAGCACAGGACGCAGGGAAATGGGGCACATCGCCGTCAATGTGGCGGCAAGAGAAGACGCTAGTTGCCCTACCTGATTGAGCCCTTACCGATGCTGATCTCTACAAGTATGCATGTCGACTGAAGCTAAAGCACTTTCGAGGAGTGTTTATGCGGGATGATCTACCTTTGAATGGACCCTGGAGGAGAGAATGCGGCATTATCAACCTGGACACCAGCACTGGAGCTGGCACACATTGGGTGTGCTATGTGAAGAAGGATGATGTGTCTCACTACTTTGATGGATTTGGCAACCTGAGACCGCCACAGGAGTTTATCAACTATATGCACAAAGGACTGGAGCCAGCATCGAGGATTGAGTACAACTATGATCAGAAGCAGGAAGATCTTTACTCACACATCTGTGGGCATTTGTGTTTACAATTTTTGATTGATGAAAATAAATAAATGATTCACTATCTCTCTTGTACATTATTTCCATCCCTATAAATAACGAGTGTAGGCTGATTGCTACTCATTGTGCAACTGTATGTTGAGCAGGCAACAACAATGATGCTGTGTTTTGGAGGTAGGACATCAATACTAAAGAGTGACTTTTATCCACCACTTGATGTGAGCAGTGGTGAATGGGAAATTGGTCTGATTAGCTTTACAAGTTGCAACTCAATACCCAATATTGAGGAAGGTTTCAATAATGTACTACATTTTTATGCAAGTAATAGAATTTCTAAGAAGGGTGTTACTAGTGCAGAGATAACACATGATGAGCTACGGAGTATGGCTAAAGCAAGATTTGAAGAGTATTGGAGCGAGGTGCTTAAACATCAGAAGCATAAACCTGGCAAGTCTGATGATGATGATAAGGATGGTACAGTATTGCCTCAAAGGACTAACAGGAGAATGCCAGCTACTACCGTTGACAAGGAGGATTTGGTTCTGCATCAGGTATCATTACCAACAGGTAGCTTTGAATTTTCTACAATTACTGACTTGCTTGCACAAAGGCTGTCGGAAAATGATGTTGATTTCCAGGTGACTGTAGATCCATCAACCTTAAAGTGTATAGTTTTGAGCAGTGCCAAGCTGGATTTACGACCACAAGATTCAATAGGGAAACTGTTGGGTTTTACCAATACCCAGTTCATAGAGCCCAACACATCTACTAGAAGTGATAATACTGTACAAATCAGTCGGCCTAATGTGATACGCATCACCTGCAACATTGTGACTGGATCTTACTCTTATGGAATTACAGATCACGTGATCTATGAGTTTTACCCAAACGTTGATCCAGGATATAAAATGGTGGTGACTGTGCAGAATGTAATCTATTTACCCATAGACATCAAGCAGATTGGTAGCATTACACTGCAAGTAGTCGACGAGTACGGTCGTCTTATAAATAATAGAGGCGAGGAAATAAATATTGCTTTACATTTGAGACAATGCAAGTGAAATGGTGTTGTTATTTGAAAAGTGGAATCAAGGATTGGATATGGAGGCTGCAGTCCATCCTCCTCCTTCTTCTTCTCTCCATCATCATCATCATCCTCCTTCACCTATAAAAGAAGATAAAAGGAAAGAAAGATTCATTCAGCATTCAACCTTGACAAGGTTAACATCTAGGAGCATCAAGTATTTGCAAGAACGAGGCTGTCAGATACAAGTAGAATAGGAAGATGGGAGTTTTGGATGTGACACAGAATGGACCGTCATCGGACAACAGTATCATTGGGTTTGAGTACCATTCTCATGCACCCTATACTGTAAGCTATAATGCCAATGACGAGATACGGATTCCAATTCAACAGCAAGATGTTTACACACCGCCATCGGAGAGCTATCTACATTTGGAGTATACTGTGATTGGAGCTGCCAAAGCTGCTGTGGCCGGAACTCCATGTGTCTCTGGATTCTTCAGCAATGTGTTTTCAGAGATACACTATGAAATCAATGGTGTGGAGGTGGATGGTATACGCAATCCTGGAGTTACCAGCCTAATGAAGAATGCTGTTACATTTGAACGCGATGAGTGGACCAAGATGGAAGGAGCTGGCTACAAGTTTAGTTCAACCACTGGATTCGCTGATTTTGCCGCCAATGGAGCTGACACTACAATCATGGATGTGCCTTTGAGATATCTGCTAGGCTTTGCCGAAGACTATAGACAGATTTTACTCAATGTGAAACAAGAGCAGGTGTTGAGGGTCAGCCCCAACTTTCATGACTGTGTGAATGTTGCTGCTACCAATGTAGCAATCACAAAGCTTTTGTGGAGAATGCCTTATGTGGAAGTGGCAGATGATGTGAAACTGCATCTGCTACAGATTGTACAGAATGACACACCCATCAGTATACCATTTCAACATTGGGAGTTGTATACTTATCCAACGTTACCGCAGACAAGAAAGCATACATGGACTGTCAACTCGACATCACAGCTTGAAAAGCCACGATACATTGTGGTTGGGCTACAGACTGCAAGACAAGGTGTGGCGGCAGCCAACAGTTCTCGCTTTGACAAGTGTAATATGAAGGATGTTTGAGTGTTTTTAAACAACAGATACTACCCATATGAGAGCATTGATGGTGATGATAATCACATCTACAACATGTATGCAGCTTTCAATGGAATCTACAACCATGGTAATGCTCCTGCAAGCAACCCTCTGTTTGAAAAGAATGCCATTGGTGATGGAAAAATAATGCTGTTTGCTTTTGATTGCTCCCGCCAAAATGAGTCACTCAAAACTGGAAGTATCGATGTGAGGATTGAGTTTGAAGCATCTGAAAACATTCCAGGTAATACAACTGCCCACTGTATGATGATTCATGAGATGACTAAAGAGTATCGGCCAATGTCAGGCCTTGTACTATCAGTATAAAAAGATATATAGTCAGTGCACAGCAATAAATTGCTCAGTTGAGCTCGAGACAATGAATGAGCCAGTCATGACAGGATACAAAGGACTCTTTATGGAGGAGGGGGAGCTGTTTTCGCATGAGGAGGAGGAGGATGTGGTGGGTTGTGTTACTGGTGGGCGACCACTGATGAAAGATGCCTCTACAAGTACAACTGGACTCAATGATGACGACTCCTACATTACAGCAGAAAGTGCTGTAGATGACTGGCCATCGAGTAGAGCGGAAAACATTTTTGGGCCACTACCACTATACCTGATGGACTTTCAAGGTTTTGAAGGTTTGGACAACAAGTTTATTGTGAAGGAGATGGCTATCCTGGAGCAGGATGATGAGCATCATGTGACTACTCATCACTACTTTTTCAAGCCTCCCTACTCTGAGTCTCTGCTCAAGACTAGCAGGCAAATCATCGCCAACAACTGTATACATCAAGCTAAACATGGACTCAGGTGGTCAGACTGTGGGACAGAACATCTTCCCTATTCAGCTTTGATGGAAATTGTGCGTGGAACAGTTGGAAGGTGGTTGGATCAGAACCAGCAGCGTCCAATTGAAATCTTTGTCCATGGATATAAGCAGATTACTCTACTGGATACAATTCTACAATTGGACAATGTGAAGTACCTGGACCTATCATCGCCATATTCCTTTCCTGCTATACCTGATTTGGAGTTGCTGATCAAGAAGATTGATGGCATATACTGCCCAGAACATCATCTACTCGACATGGTGCGGAACAAGCTATCATCTCCAACGTTTGGAGATTGGTCAACCAACAACGTCAGCAACATTGATGGATTGTCAAATACACAACTATTTTGCTCATTGAAAATTGTTATTGCTCTATATGGATGGATTAATAGAACTTTGTTAGAAGATAGAACCTTCTGTCGCAATTTTTCAATGCTGTTAATACTCATTTGCATTATCAATAAAAAGAAATATTGTAATCAACTCTATGCTCTATCATTTATCCTCCTCCTCACTCCTCTTTGAGTAAAGTTCACACTATGTGTTCACATAGAGCTATTGTATTACGTCATACAGACCTATTGAAACAGGAAATGGGTTACCCCCACCACTCAGCAAGCAGAGTATTAAAGATGATGCTGACAACAAAATGCACTCAGTCTTACAATGTTGTCAGACAGTGAACGTGAACTTTATCTGTTTAATGCAGTGAGTGAGCTTGAAGCTGAACTGAATTATCATGGTATAATGACATTGAGTGACTTTTTCAAGGAGAGTGGACATTTAGAGTTTTGTACAGATCGTGAATCTCATAGTTGTGCATGCATACGACTCAGGCAGAAGCAGCAGGCTGTTGTTGATACAGTCAAGGATAGAAACGTTTTCTTTGTATGTAATGATCTTCACAACCCATTGAGAAATACTCATGTGACCTCCACTGATGTGAAATGTTTCCTGCTGAAAGTTTTCATGCAAACTATGAAGAGTATCAAGGATAATATCAACAAGAGGGCAATGCATCATTGCCCACCAGGACTTGCAATGGAATTCACTGTCATGTTTGATGATACTTGCATACTGCTAAAATCTTTCTTCAAGTTGGATAAGGGTAGAATGGCTGCTATTGTTAATCTTGAGAAGGTACCCAACTGGAGGGATAAGGATGTGAAGATTGTGTTGAGTGTTCTCAATCAGGACCAATACTACAAGTGTGATTTTATATGCGGACAACAATCTAAATGTCTACTGGGACTGGGTCAAAAGGAGATCAAATTTGCAGGATTTACAAAAATTGAGAGCACAGGACATGTGAAACGATTCAGGCTGGAGGATGGAACATCTGGTGATTCAGCTTTTGAGATTAGCATCTACAAGGCTGTACGCATACCTATGCCACTGCCATCTACTGGGGGATATGATGAAGTTGATGGACCATGCATTGTTCGTGAAAGGAATAAGCCATCAGTTGAGCGTTATGTCACCAACAATGATTATAGCCGAGGAGAAGACTTCTTCAGCTGTATATTCTATTCAATACTGAAGATTAATTATATGTTTGCCAATAAATACTATGTGTAATGAGCCATTTGTTATTATTGATTATCCTACTTCCTCATATAGATAAGAAATTAGGTTGTTATGCTTTCAATGAAAATATCTATTGATATGTTGCAATAGGTTGACCAAGATGCAAAATATCAAAAGATATCCATTATGGTGTAATGGTATACAACCCTGTATACTTACCTTATCAATTGGGACCCTACATCAATCTCTACCCCTGAAGGTTTGGACCCAGGACCTACAGCATGGAAAGCGGCGCCGCTAACCACTACACCATAATGGATATCTATTAACTAGCTTCAACTATATGCTATTTCAGTATTGACCTAGAGGAAACATCTATATTGATGTGCAAGATTCTGACCTACTATTATTATTATCTATGGGATGAGGTGTTGAACATTGAATTAATGAAACTCTCAATCAATGGTTAACACATAACATTAGGTTTATTTCATACATGAGAGTTAGTTTCAGACAGTGGATCAGCCAATGAGGGTTCATTTCTTTATTATCATATTACAAATGGTAATACATTTGATATTAACTGATTGGTATGATGAGGGCTACTGCCAAGTTGAAACCGTCTTGGCCTCAGCTGGTGGGATGATTGGTGGCGGTGGTGGGTTGACTGGCAGCAATAGTGGGGCGACTGGTGGCAATAGTGGGGCGACTGGCGGCGATAGTGGGACGACTGGTGGCGATGGTGGGACGACTGGTGGTGATAGTGGGACGACTGGTGGCGATAGTGGGACGACCGGTGGCGATAGTGAGTGGCTCAACACTCCACCTTGCACTCATGACAAAAATGCAATCACCGCAAGGACATGGTGATTCAGGGTCTGCTGGCGCCATTGCTGATTGAAGTACTGGATGTAGATGTTGTTGACAGCCCATGTTGACAGTAGGATGAGCACACCTTGACTGACTTTGTAATAACTGCTTCAAGGAAATCCAGCGATGTGAATGATGGGTGGAGACAGTTGCGCAGATCATATGCGCAGTGGATTTTGTGACACAGTTCCTTCCCCACTTCATGCTCTCCTGCGATTTTTAAGTACCAGTTGCTGACATCATTGTACATTGTTGCAAGGTCGTGGTTGAACTTGCTGGATGACATCAGACATTGCCGGATGTGGAAAATGTTGTATGTATCCAGTCCATGCTCCCTGGATGCTAGAAAGTCTTCACTCCTATACTTTGGATCCAGTGAATAGGCTCCAAGAGCCAGCATGAGGCAGAGCACGACTTGAATGTTGGCAGCATGCATGTTGAATGCAGAGTGATGAGAACTGGAACAATGCAAAACAATATTGTATTAGTATGGTATGCAGTATTCAACTCTATATATAAATCACTATCAACGGATGTGGGGGATGAAGGTGGTGAATCGGTATCTAGGATTGTGGGTCGGGGGATGGAGGTTCATAGGTGTTTATGTTCTAGGAATGATGGTCTGGAGCTGTATGGGGGAATGTGAATGGGGGTCTAGGATCTACTTTGTAATTATATGTTTTTTAGGTTAGGATGGATTACAACCACCAACTCAAAGAACCTAATTCATAATTAAACTCATAACTTGTATGTATTGGAACCTAATTCATAATTACACTAGTCATTTTTGACTATGTCATTTACTCTATGGTGTTTATGTTCTAGGGATGATGGTCCGGAGCTGTATGGGGGAATGTGAATGGGGGTCTAGGATCTACTTTGTAATTATACGTTTTTTAGGTTAGGATGGATTACAACCACCAACTCGAAGAACCTAATTCGTAATTAAACTCGTAACTTGTATGTTTCTTCCACAGATTCAATTCTTGCCGAACATCGCTTGTTTTAATCTCTGATTTTAATGAAAGAGGAACATGCTGTTTTAAAACTTCCCACCTTGATGTTAACCAATGAAAGTAGTTGTAAAGGCTATTTACAATTCCAAAATATATTTGTGCTTCAACACATGCCTCTGCTGAATTAACTAAATTTAATGAGTGGGCTGAGCATGGAACAAAGTGGGCTAGTTCATACAGCCGAAGTATACTGTGGCTATTAAAATACTTCTTATTTTGTTCTGTTGGTTTTGCCAAAATATTCTAGTGAAATAAATCTAGAATGTGCACAGAGCTGTATGACAAATTAACAATGTCAGATATAAACGCCTAAAGCAGTTATTATTTTTGTAACCTTTATATTTTTATAGGAAAATGCTGGCTATAATTTGACGCCCCCTTCAACTCGGCGCCCGAGGCACATGCCGCCGCTGCCCCCCCTGGATCCGGCCCTGTAACTACTTTCTCATCTCAGTAACCTTTATTACAACTATTGTATCTACCAATACTACTCTATTTCTTACAGTTGTTTCTCCCAACACAATAATATTTTAATATACTATTAACTTCTTCACACATCTCACAGATAAACGCTATTAAACCCCAATGACGTGGAAGTCAAACAAAGCTCTGTTTGTTGTAAAGAACCGCTCTACTGACTATTTTTATTCATAGAAGTCACATCAAATTTGTAAAGCATAATAACCATCAAGCTTCACTCTGTCTTTTTGTTAACTTTTCTCTCTCCCTCTAATAAAATTTCTCACTCCTTTCACTCAAATTTTATGCCTATCAATCTCTATGTGCATGTTTCAACAAATTCCTCTGAATATTTAGTAGACTACGGTTACATATTTCTTCACAACCAATCTTCAATAATTGAAAACAGTTACAAATAATATCTACATCAAACGTTCATCAGGAATAATATTTATGTATAGAATGAAGCTAACACTAGCTCTCCACTGATGAATTCTCGACTGTTCATCTGAATCATCATCACATATAGACAGTGTTCATCCAGTACACAATCTGTCAGTACCAATATGTGCTAGCACAAAGCAACCGTACATCACAGAGACTCATCTCATCTCCGTTAATGGGAAATACACCATTGTTGCAGTCTGCATCAATTTTAAAGGTCAGCATGGTGCAACTAATTATCCGTAACAACAGCGCAATTCTGATTGCTGAGCAGCTCGTTTCCAAATTCTGTTTGCCTGTGCTCTTGCATTTTAATAATATAATCCTTGAGCTGGAGTCGCAGACGCTATGAATTATTTCTTGGCGCTGCGCTGCATTAGAGATAATTCCATTATTGCTAATATCTCCCCTCCACAGTATGCTCACTCGATTCCTATATGCTGAACCGTGTCGAGTTGGTGATATTGCACATTCTCGTTGCTACGTAGCGCACTGATAGGCCTACAACTATGAATATTCTTGGATATCAATTTATAGAATAGAATCATTGTCGAGTTGGGTAGGCATACTCAATTCATTTCATTCAACCTACAACACATGATACCACATAGACAACAATTGAAATAAAGAGTTACAGTACAAAAACAGACACAATGAAAAACGATTCGTTAAAAGGTGTGTGCTGGACATATAAAAGTAAGAAAAATAATTCTGCAATACCTGAAGTTGAATCAATAAAAAAAATGATTTTCAAATGAAACGCAGAAGAAACCTTCTAAATCATTGGAGGCTTTCATTATTTGCTGTAGGAAGAATCAAATTTATGAATGCAATAAAGCAATACAATATGTTTCAGCTCATACTAAGACACTGAAACGTTTCCTATGAAATGCCTCTTATACTATGCCATTAGAAAAGGCTGTTACACACATTATTATCGTGTAAGATTGTGCCGAAATTTATTTTTTTCGAAATCATAACTTTTCCAAGATAAAATTTTATTAGAGTGCTGGATTAACATTGTGATTTTCTTACGGTATCGGAGTAGCTTCATGACGTAATTAAATTCTAATATTTCCTCTATTGTTTTCCAACGTTTTCCTAGAGTACTTAGAATTATTGTAGACGCAAAATCATCATAAAAAATCAGTTGAACGTCCATTCTATTGCTGAGTCTTCTACTTTGACTGAGGCAATTTTCCTGTATTCTGTCTTTGTTAGTTATATTCCTTTCTCGTTCTATTGAGGGAAATTTATTGTCGTCCCCACCACGTCCTTTGTAATTGGTAATTTTTTCTGGCTTCATTGCCAGCCCTGATACCTATTTTGAGCCTGATTCGGTCGACAAGGAGACCTGAACAAGAGACCGCTTTTATATTCTGTAGAGTACAGACATGTTTTCTGAGCTTAATTATTTATTGGCCTGATTGAATAATGTCTTTTCCAGACAGTTTTTTGTTCTCTCCTGGAGACTAAAATTATATGATCGGGAATCATGTATTTTTGTATTTTGTTTTCTGAGCTTAATTATTTATTGGCCTGATTGAATAATGTCTTTTCCAGACAGTTTTTTGTTCTCTCCTGGAGACTAAAATTATATAATCGGGAATCATGTATTCCATCAGTTTTTAATTGCTTATCTTTTCTTCAATAACTTATTTATGAAGTATTTTATTTAATTTAGAGCGGTTGACTGCTGCACTTTATTATTATTGTAGGCTATGGATTAGTGACAGTCGAAAACCCATTTAAGGGTGAGTAATGAATATTTTATAGTATTGTTGTATTGTCTTTATTTTGATGTATCTTGTATGTATCAGGTAACAACCCCTGATTTAACAATTATTCAATTAATTAAATAAATTTTTCAATTATTTTATGATCGAATTATTCATATCTCTGGCATTTTGTAATTGTGAGTAAAGTCTGGAATACTCACTGGTTGATTTCTTGAGAAATTCTAGCATTACTAAGTAGTTGTGACTTGTGTTGCAGGTTTTTTTTTGTGTGTGTGTATTCTTGAATACTCATTCGAGGACCGAGCTGTAAATATGCCTTGCTGTCGAACGATGGCTTACGAATTCGCCGACCGAGATGGCCGGTGATATCGGACATCTGACCTTGCCGTGCGGGGCTGAAAGACGATCTTCGATCTGACGCCACTAGCCCGATGCCTGGAGGCCATCACCCTTCATCCTCATCCATCACCCTCTGGACACCGGACTCGAGGACTACATATCTTAGATAAGTACTTGATACCCCCCACTACAATATCAGATGTGCCCCCGTAAATTTGGTCTCTTAAAGACATGAGTATTTGGTCTCTTAAATACATGAGTATTTGGTCTCTTAAAGACATGAGTATTTGGTCTCTTAAAGACATGAGTATTTGATCTCTTAAAGACATGTTGTGTTGGTCTCTTAAAGACAGATTGAATATTAGATTATCCATGTAAAGATGTATTTTGTAATATTTTTTTCATTATTATAAGAGCAGTCAGTCAACCGCATATCTATGTTCTTAATTCCAAGACCCTCAAACCACTAGAATTAGGATCACATTATTGATCAGTTAAAAATCCGCAGACCTCAGGGCCTACCACAATTCCAACAACTAAGCCTTCTCCGACAAAATCATTTGTCACCAGGAGAACGGCTTAAGATTCAATTCAATTCGATTTCAATTCAATAATGGTTCAATGTTATATAAATATAATAAGCATTGCGATGTTTTCAATGCGAGTAATTTGAAATAGAAAGATTCGAATAAATGGTATAAATTAATGAAATTAATCAATATAATTTTCTCCACAGTATTTTCCACTTCTATGAATGATATTATACCTTATTTATATTTTTTCAATCTATTTATACTATATTCTTGTGTATTGTTCCTGTTTTGCAATAATTTCAATTCCACTCATCCTTTCACTTAAAAAATCATCGATCCAAACAACTAATACCAAAATTCAACTTTTGAATTCACGGATGATAAGAATTGAACATTTTCCAACAGCGGTGTCGTCTCTAGTAGGACGTGATGCGGCTGGCAGAGCCGCAGCCGAGATGACAAAGTGGCCGTAAACGAGGATGAGACGAAGACTGTTGAAACAATAAAATGCTCGAGTATGGTGAGTTTGAAAAATTTCTGCAGTCCGAAAATGAATGGCCCCGCTCAGACCAAAGGACATTTCGGGAATGAGAGAAACTGGGAGAGAGAGATAGATAGAAATGAAGTGAGAGAGTATGATAGAGAGGACAGTGCATACAGAGCCGCTCGTTCGTCATGCAGCTTAGGCGCGCAATTTTTTCTCTCAACTTCAAAACTGGTCGTCCCGATAAAAGTGACTCAGATACCGACTCAGCATCAAGGTAAACCCTGTACCCTACTTCTATGCCTGAACTCTTAACTCCTGTCAGAGGCCGATACCAGAACCACGACCCGACATGGTACAAGCAACAACAACAATGCACCACTGACGTGTACAACAAAAAACCTCAGTCCATAATGCAAATTATAATAGAAAACTCACTTTCTCACACCAAGATAATTTGCATTATACATTAATATTTTGAACGGGCACTGTTTTTTCAACGAGAGAAAGAGGGCTAGAGGAAGTGAGAGAGAGCTGTTTTTCTCTATGCGTTCATTTGAATATTTGTACCGATAATTATTCGATTATTCTACTTGTAAGGTTGAAATCGATTACGAATATTCTATAATAATATTATTATTATCAATATCATACTACTGAAAATTTATGAAATATCTTCTCCTTTTCCTACTACTACTACTTTTTTCTTCTTTTTTCGCGTCGTAAGATATCGATTTTGAAATTGTTTGGAATCACAGATACTTCTCATGAGTAGTTTGAAAATTGAAAGAGCCTTTCCATCTGCTAAAATGGACAAGAAATAAGTCAGTTCCATTTTTGGCTAATGACAGGGATAGGACAAGCGCAGCAGGGCATATCTACTCAGCTCTCGAGCAAAGCAAAGAACAACGTTAACAATAAGAAGGAAGATAGCTATGCAATTAAGTACAGGTAAAAATATTGACAAATATACAAATATACAATATGTGCAATGATTAACGTGAATTCATGATGATGAAATTAATCAACTATGAGAAGGGCAATAAACACCTAATCAATGTATATGGTAAATAGAGATCACACCCCCAGAAATGGAGGTTTTGGACTGCCATCCAAACTCAATTGGACTCCTAGAAAAGGGTTATAAAAAATACAAGTACAGAAAAATGAAAATGTAAATATGGTATTCAAGCAGGCTGCAAGTACCCATCATTAAATCGATTGCAATAGAAAAAATCCCGGCGAACTCTCAATATTATTCCACTTCCGAATTCAGACTATTAGTCATGTGGTTGAATTCTCAGTTAACCACAATAAATTCCTGGTCAAAAATGTACTGTAATGTGGATGCAATAATTGAATAGAGACTCTATTGAAAATCAGCATACTAGTCCATTCTGAATAGAGAAAGTTTTGCATGGAATCAAAGTGATCGAAGAAGAGGTGCTAGGTATTCAGCGAGATGAACTTGGATGTTGAAGGAAGAAGGTATGCGGGCAGGCGTGAAAGCGGTCTGGCAGGAAAAGACGTCGCATCACCATGTGTGTTTTGGGGGGGGGGGGGGTTAGCTGCATGGCAAACTACGTGCGACGGATGAGTGGTGGCTGTGGTTTGGGAGGGAGTGAGGGAACACGTGACAGGATGTCTGTGGAAATTCCTTTGTGCTTTTCCACAATGCGTGCTCTAATGAATATCCCGAACTCAGCACCCCAAGTGCAGTCGACGTCAGAATCGGCGAACAGTTTACGTTATAAATAAATCAGCATCACTTGGAAAATAAGACTACATTCACACTGACAGAATATGGAACGATGTCATCACTCACGCAGGGTGCGCCGCACTCTGTTTATCATACTTGCCAGCACTGATTTATTCGATTCAATTAGAGATTTATTGTTGGCGAATAATTGATGTACGCCTCACCTGGAATCTTGGAGAAAGTAGAGGCGTTTTAGAGACGAGCCCTTCAAAACGCACAGTCTAAATAAATGCTCTTGAATTTCACCCGAAACACGACCATACAAATCAAAATACAGTATTAAATGAATACGTCTGTTGAATGAAAAGCTACGATGAATAATGTGGGCTCAATTAAATAGTCCTGAATTGGTACGTCAGACCTCATACTCTAGACTGAGTTGGATCATAGATGACAATAGTGTTGGTGAAGTGGGAGCAAAAAAGATTCTGCAGCTTTATATTATTATATTTACTTGTTTTTCTTGCAATTACAATGAAAATTGTCAAGAAAATGATTTGAAAAATTATTCTCTACTTCTGAAATTCGAGTTTCCATCACTAGATTGGTAAATCACTCAACATGAATTGAGCTAATTTACGAAAATATGTTATCGTTATAAAATCGTAGTCTATACATAAGTTTTATAATGAGTGTTTTTAATGCACGAGTTAGATAAAGAGTTAAGACACAAGTGAGCGGATGCGTGTCTTAGACATCTCACGAGTGCTTTAGAGATCATTTTCATGAAACTTTGGTATACACGATTTTATCTACGACCACTCAAGCAAAGTATCACATTGCTGACTTGTAAGGTTAGAAATAAACCTTAGAAAAGATTGAATTAAAAATAGGTGAGAAGCTACTTGAAATACTGAAAAAAGACGGATTGAATACTTTATAAACTGAAAATTTGTCGAACTGGAAACATGGTGAATTGAAAACTTTACATACTGAAAAATTGACGGAGTGAAAACTTGACGTTCCTACAGAAAATTTGATAAACTAAAAACTTCACTAAATGAGAACTTGACAATATGAGAACTCGATGTACTTGGAACTTGACGAACTGAAAACTAATTGAAAACTTGTCAACCTGAATAGGTTCTTGATAATCTGAAACCTGCTATCAGAATCAGAAATTGTGTCATAATATTCAAGTAGTTGCATTGTGCACATTATAGAATAGTTTTAAAAATTCATAGCAGAAAAACCCCTATTATGGGATTGATTGTGTTGTTGTAATGTTCACATTATAACATGGTTGTAGATTAATGAAATTGGTGATAATTTAATTACTGTTAAGACTCTCATTACATAAGGACACCAGTCTGAGACACAAGTGAGAAGCCAGCGAGTGTAAACGATTTAAGAGATGACTTCAAACTGGGCTATGTAGATTATTCCTTTACCATTTGAATCTGATGATTGGTCTTTTCAAAGTTATGGGCACAATGTTTGTATACTGCACATACTTATAATGTACAGAGGAACTATAAAATAGAAGATGTTATTACAACACAAAATAACAGTTGAAAACTTGTTCTGACTAATCTAGTTCTTCAGCATACAACTCAATTGCCTTTTTCACCTTTTCGATCACCTTAAATGATAATATAGAAAAATGACAAAACTACTGAACAATGCTGCTATTCTGAGAAGTTCGAGTAGAATTAGCTTTGAATTGATTGGAAGGAATAGAAAAAAATCTTTATAAAGAATGGGAACAGTATTGAAATTTTTACTTCTTGAAGTAATGACAGAAGAAGTAAAAGTTGCCGATTTTTTGAGTAAAAATTGGTTTAGTATTGGCGGAAAAACATAGGATATAATCTTCACTCCATTTGCTCACTTTTGCAAAAGAAAATTCTTCCAGTTTGATGGAGCCAATCTTCCCTTTGGAGTCAAGGACAATGCCACAACGGGGACACATTGGTCTCTGCCTGAAGCTTTCCTCTTGTGAAAAATATCCACCTTTAACTGAATCATCTTGTCAATCCGTCTTTCAGGCGTTCATTAACACCTCTCTTGTTAGCAGAATAAGAAGGAGCTGAGAGCTGCCGCTTTGTTCACAGACTGCAGACAGTTGCCGTGTCTTTGAGGGTGAATTTATTCATCCGGCGTATCTGTTCGGATGCGGTGTTTTCCTGAGGTAATTAGCTGCCTCATGTAGAGACTTGGAGGTAATTGCTCAACGCATAAGAGGCCAAAAGCAATGAACAGTGGCAGAGGGAGAGGGTGAGGAAGAGAAATAGGAGAGATAGTGAGTGAGAGGGAGCGTGTGTGAGAGAGAGGGAGAGATGTGATAGAGAGAAAGGATGATAAGGGAAATGAAAGGAGGAGAGAAACAGAGGAGTATAGAGAGAGAATGAGTGAGTGAGAGGTGTGTGGATGAAGGACAGGATTTCAGGAGAAGGCATGCGTGAGTTCACTTCAGGATGCAGGACTAAATTAGCGGTTAGAATGAGAAGGGTTGTTGTGGTCTACCCACACGTCTCGGCAACGCAACGAATAGAAATGCCAACTTTCATCGCTCAATTCCTCCTTGATTAGAACTGATCATGCAAACAAAATTTGCGGCGGAAAACCTACCAAATGAATGTTTCGATGAAGATTGTCATCGCACAATCTCTTTAAAATCCAAAGGGCATGAGAATCGAGCAAGAACTTAAGCTTCCAAACCAAGTTTGGAAGTTGTTCAAGTATTCTTGCTGAAGTGATATTGAGCAAGAACCCATACGTTCAGATGCTGTTCAAGTTTTCGTGCTGAAGTGGTATTGAACTGCAAGGAATCTTCTGGAAGACTGCTATCATACTGTCATATTTATAGTTATTATATAAGATTTTTGAGGATTGTTATGCATGATCGCAATAATTCTTGAAGAAATTTTATTTTATTTGGTATATTTGGATTGTATTTCTGTTCGTTTAATTTGTTGCATTCGAGAATGCGAAGTAGTTTTAAGAGATTGAATATTATATTAAAAATGTGATTGAATTATATTTGCTTGAATTATGTGAACACTACTAGATCTAAAATTATTATTTGGGATACGAAAAAAATATCTTCACTACCACATGTATCAAGCTTCTTTTGCGCTTAGTCATGTTACTAAGTTTCTATTCTCTCATTCAATATTATTGAAATAAGTGAGATAGTAAGAAAATAGGTGAGATGAGATATCGATCTGAGAAGAGAGACTGTTTGACTCCATTGCAGAGATCGTTCAATGATTTCAGGTTTTTATCACTTCTTGTATCTCTAAGTATCTGTATCAATCTGTCTTCGTAAACTACTAAAAAAGATGCTTTCGTAAAATTCTTTTGGCGCTTAGTCTTCCCCAGTTGTTCAAGCTAGTTTTTTGAAGTTCACTCTCAGGATGTGAATGCAAAGGCTATTTTCTCTCAATTGTCCAAAGCAGTTTTTTGGAGTTTATTCTCGAAACATGAGTACAAGGGCTATTTTCTTTATCTCATTTCGGCTGCTATCGCTTCCCTGTTGAACTTTATAGCTTATTTCGCATTGGCCATCCAGCCTCCGTGCTGCGAGAGCATCTCTGAGTTTGATAATGCTTCAAAGAGTTTTTGAAAGGAACACAAGAATTTGGAAGCGGTCCAAGCTCTAGTCTCTGGACATGTACATGAACGGCTCTCGTGTTCTACTTGTAAGTGGTACTCGGGGTTTGAATCCTCCATTCTTTTCTTATTGTTCAATCACTACCGCTGGTCGAACTTCAAGATTTTTTCGAAGAAAAGACATCGCCGATTTAAAAGAAAAATCAGCGCGTAGGATGTTTTTTCATGACGAATGATTCAATCCCCATTTCTCAGAAATCCAAAGCTTGCGATGAACAGGAACGTTTCCATCATTCTATCCGTTCAAGCGACATATCAATACTCCTCTGTATCTTGGAGATACAGGAGAAAACTTTGAGAGCTTCCAAGCTATTATTATTAATATATATATATACTCTCCAATATATATCTCTCCAATTTCCAAGCTCTCTAATATTTATTTAAGATCTCGTACATTCCGTTTTCAAAAATACCTAATTGAATAAATCCACTAAATCTCACTTATCTGAATAGGACTACCATATGGAATGTGAAGTCAAAATCATATTTATTTGTGTATCCGAGATGAAATACAATAAAAGATAATACTCAATCAGTTTCAATATTTCAGACTGTATCTCCCATTTGAGCCAAAAATTATCTCATTGTATCCTGAATCACTTAAAATAGATGTAGACTGATGTCTTTAAATTTTGGTCTGAGTCGGGTTTTCATGAATCAAAAAGCTATGCACCACTTTGTAAATAAGTTGGGAACTGAAAAACATTAAACCATTCACAATATTATTCAAGCCATTATTCTTTTCCCTTTTCAGTGAAACTGAAAACATTGATGTCAGCCGAAAAAACCTCTGGGTAAGAACTGAACGGTCATGCTTGCGACCATCATGTAGTAAAAACACATTATAAAACATGGAAGTTAACAGTCTCGATTTCGGTTCACCAAGATGACGATTGAAAGGACGTTTATATCATTAACAGCTGGTTAGTATCATTGATCGAAATCGAAATCTACACGATGCCCACTGGTTCTTTGAACCTTGACAAAAATCAAACTCTAAAAGCAAAAATTTAGTTAATAAGTTGGAAAAAAATGTATTACAAAAGGAACGATTATAATATAACTTCCAAGTTACTCAAGAAATATTTCTCTACTTACATCAGATTCATATAGAAAGAAAAATTGGAGTAGAATATCTCAAACAACGTGCAACGAAAAAATGTTCATAGCATTCTATTTCAGTTACCCAATGAGCGTGTTTTCACTTACACAATAGTTATAACTGGAGATAGCTAATCTTGAGAGATGCCAGGATGTGGTTGGGAAAGAATCCACGGAGAAAAGTGGGAAAGAAGAGATGGAGTTCCATTACCTGGCCGCAATGATAATTCACCGGACTCAAGCTTTATTCCAAGGAATTCGATTAACCTGAATTCATAAAGAGAAGGACCACAATCGACGCTCCAGCACATTGTTCTAACCGGCTGATACTCTATAATCTCTTACTCACTCTCTCTCCCCTTCGTCACTCTCTCTCTCCTCTTCGCCAAAACTTTCCGGCCTTCTACTGAATCCTTTTATCGAATTAGCATCCATCTGGAAAACTTGCGGATTAAACTTTTGCCGCCCCGACTTAAAATGGCGAAACGACTTCCACCGCACCTCAAACCAGAATCGGAGAGCGGATACTAAGTCCATTCGCACTTCAAAATTATTGGGAGATGATGCTGTCAACTTATAAAGCTGAAGACGGAATAATATGACAACTGCATACTTATGCAACTTTCTACTTAGCTATCATCCCATTCTACATTATAGTTCTATCAACTCACACTTCATAATAGAAGTTGTATCAGAAATTTATATTTCCCAAGGAAATATAAATTCAAAGTATTCTTGATTGAAACATTATTATAATATGATTTAATACATTCAAGATTACAATATGGGTTATTTTGTTGGGATGGGAGCTTTAAGAATCTCATAAACAGACTGCGAGTTTCGTAAAGTTACTTTCCGAGAATAATATGAAGCAAGGATCATTGAAGAAGTTCTTTTTCCTCATATTGACAGTTGAAGATTGAATTGAATTGAATTTATTGCCAAAAATTACAAGTAAATTCTTCAACAATATAATTACAAGAGTATACAATACAAATAGACATTGATTGCAACTTGAGTATGACAATATTATCAATGACTCTCATAAACAGACTACGAGTTTCGTAAAGTTACTTTCCAAGAATAATATGAAGCAAGGATCATTGAAGAAGTTCTTTTTCCTCATATTGACAGTTGAAGATTGAATTGAATTGAATTTATTGCCAAAAATTACAAATAAATTCTTCAACAATATAATTACAAGAGTATACAATGCAAATAGACATTGATTGCAACTTGAGTATGACAATATTATCAATGTAATATTTGGCACTGCCAACATAAGAAACCTTGTGTGTTGGCAGTGAGTTGCAGTTCACTTATTCTGCTTCAAGTACTTGATATACAAATCAAAATTGGTAATGTTAAAGAAAGTATTACACTAATTTACAAAAATCGCAAATGCTTGGAAAAAAAACCTGGGAATACTACATATTATTATGGTAAAGTGATAATCCAATTAATTACTGTGACGTCTTGAAGCTATCATGACAGCTGTCAATCTTTCGCAAAGAGAAAACAAATACAATAAAACCAAACTTTTGTAAGATGACGTGGGACAATATATCACATACATGGTTTAAGAAACTGAACCTGAAAAACTGAAAACTGAAAAAATCGCTCACAGTTTCTAGTAACAATAATGCTTGTTGGGTATAATATACTTAATACTACTAGCTTAAAGAATATATTCTGCTCAATCCAATATTCTACACCTTTAAGTAAATTAGGTGAGATTTTTTATCTATAAAATCGTTTGGAATCTGATTTATAATGTAGCTGCAATAATATATAAATTGGTGCCTGCATATAGTTAGCTTGATGAGTTCTGTGTTGAATCTATTGTTGGGATGTGTATTAAGGGGTTAAATGTGTGAAGCAAAAATAGATTTATTCTTATTAATATAAAGTATTATGTTTTTCATATAATTATGTCTTATAGTCGGGACCTTAAATTCAAGGAAAATTTCCCTACTAGGATGAAGTCGTGGTTGACCCAACCATACTTTCAATAGTTATTCTTACAGATAATTACATAAAGGTCAACTAAATTCAATCACCGTAATTATCATAATATATTACTTATTACTTAATCAATTACTTACTTACTTACTTATATATCACATAATGATATAATAACCTCATAATCACCATATATTGGGATTTTGTTGCATTGGTTCCATCAAATGATGTAATTTTATACCAATTAAATTTGATTGGCTTTTTGTGTAATTGGCTTTTTGTGTAATTATTATTATTATTATTGATAATATTATTACTTCTTTCATGAAGGTAAATGATTTTTAGGCCCTAATACAATTCTACAGAAAGATAAGTTCAGAAACAAAAATAATCGTTGGCTGGGTCACATTTGACCCAGCCATACCATTAAAGGGGATTCAATCTGTGAATCTATAAAAAATGTGTAAAAGATTTTTATAAAAAATAATGTAACATAAAAAGAGAACATCAGGGATATTATATTCAATAAAAAAACTGGGATTTACACAAGTAGAGAGAACATTTCCATACAAAATGTAAGATTTTTTGAAAATTTTCAGTACATAACTTTTACCTATGTCAGTTTTTTTGTGAACTGATAAAAACTATGTTATTACAGTTTTTTTGGAGATGGACTCATACTCTATGACATAAAAGCACAGAAGAGACTTTTGTTCAACAGGATGTATTTTTTTTATTTTTTCAAAAATAGTATTGCACATTCTTGACATGCTTCAGATTTTTTCAACATAAATATTTTTTAAACTGTAATTTCATATTGTAAATGGTCTTGGAACAACAAGTAGACTATGTTCTTGTTTGATTTTAAATATAAATACTTAATTATACATCTAAGAGTATTTTTTTCAAATTTGGGGTCATTTTCGACCCAACCATACCTTGAGTGTGACCCCAAAGACACCATACCAGTTGAGGGTTAAGTATTTCAGCTTTGAGCATAGATAATCAATGTGCTTGTTCCATTTAATATGTTGATCTAATATAGTATACCCAGACATTTAATTGTTTGCACCCTTTCTAATGTCTTTTGAACTTCTGTATTATCTGTAGTGTCATTGCGATTATTTGCTGTTCCTATTGTGAGACTCAAATATGTTGCTGGTTATCGGGTTATATTGGGTGAAAAAGCGATGTACCTAGTTTTGTCAGCATCAAAAGTCAAGATATGGTCTTGCAGCCATTTTCTAACTGTAATTAGGTTTCTATTTGCTATATTAAAGGTTTCTTTCCAGCTTTTGCAACTGACGATCAATACAGTATCATCTGCTAAAGACAGAGTGGTGCAATCTTGAAGGTTTATTTTGAGTAGGTCATTCACATACAACAGAGAAAGAATTGGTGATAACACCGAACAATGAGGCGAGCCGAAACCTGATGTATATTTAATATCAGTTTGACCATGGAGATGTAGGTATTGTTCACGTTAAGTTAAGTATGAGGCAAATAGATAATTTGCTATGACTCTAATTCCAGTCCCATCCAATTTGTTTAATAAATTGTTGTGAGGTATGGTATCAAAAGCCTTTGATAGATCCATGAATACTGCAAGAGTTTTTCTATTGCTATTGCTAATTGTCGAAAATTATTGCATTGCAGTCATCCACTGCATCTTTAGTAGAATTATTTTTTTGAAAACCAAACTGCTTTTTATCTATTATATTTTCGTTTTCCAAAAAACTCATAATTCTGTTTTTCATTATTTATTCCAATATTTTAGAAAAGTTACTTATTGTTGAATTTTCGCAATACACTTGCCCATATCATGTTTTGAGGCTATTTTGTCGTCTGCTTGTTTGTGTCGATCCATCTGATTGACTGACAAGTATCGATTCTTACTCGACTAGTTCAGCGCCTCTTCAATCATTTACCAACTTTGTAATTGATTTATGTAGATTAATTTTACATTTTATTATTTGTTCATATTTTATATTTTTGGTAGCTCATTATTCTCATTTATTGCATATTTATGTTAGGTGCATTTATTTTCTTATTCTTACCTTTCACCATATGTTCAGTTTTTAATCCATTTCCCAACCTGATGAATCCGGTCTTCGTCTATACGCTGCACTCCGTTTTGCTTCATCATGGCGTTTGCTTTTCATCTTCAATTCTACTTACAAATTAACATTATTGCTTAATTTTTTAGGCATCTCAAATCAGTTTGACGTTCAAATATATTTCTAGTTTTCATTTAATATGAACTCTCTTTTTTTTATTGCTACAAATAGACAATGCTGTTTCTTGAGTCTGCCTACACTGTCTCACAAAACCTCACTTCACACCAAAGCTGAGTACCTAAACTTGACACTTATTTTAATAATTCATTTATTTTATACTACTGTACAACTTGAATTTATGTATTTTCAGAGCCCATCGTGCTCTCCTTGGCCATCTGTGTCAAGATAATTATTATTGCAAAACCCATCTTGTCTATTGTACTTATTTTTAAAATTCTACTGAATTTATGTATTTTCAGAGCCCATCGTGCTCTCCTTGGCCATTCATGTCAAGATAATTATTATTGTAAGACCCATCGTGTCTATTGTACTTATTTTCAAAATTCTACTGAATTTATGTATTTTCATAGCCCATCATGCTCTCCTTGGCCATTCATGTCAAGATAATTATTATTGTAAGATCCATCGTGTCTATTGTACTTATTTTCAAAATTCTACTGAATTTATGTATTTCAGAGCCCATTGTGCTCTCCTTGGCCACCTGTATCTATAGCTAATTTGTTTAGACTCAAGCTGATTTGATTTTGAGCCCATTACTCTCGCATTTAAGGACACATGTTTACAGCTTCTAGCACTGTCTATTTATGCTATGCATTTTACTATCATATCTGAATTTGAACCCTTTTTTATGGCCCTTGTGCCTATAAATATTCGAGCATTCCATTGCCACCCTGCTGGCCCTTCAAACTTAATCTTAGATACATTTTATTATGCCAACCAACAGTGCTAATTTATCAATTGCTGGCCATGATTTTCAATTATATATTTTTGTATTCATTTTACCTGTATTCGTTTGTAGCCTATTCGATTACCAATCGAATTATTCAAGATTTGTTGCACCCAGTTCAACTTGATTTTGGCATTATTGTGATATTACCTATCATTTATTAAATATTATATGCGCTAAGCTCATATACAAAATTAGCATTAGCCTTTCAGTATTGCTCAACGTTTTTTAGCAAATTCAATTTATTTTGTCTACTTTGCTTATTCACTAAACAACATTTCTAATGAGCTATTATTATTTTTGGACGTACCTCTGTGTCATGATAATACCTTTCAATTGATTTCTTCAATTACATATTTAGTAAAATATCAAATGCCTTCTTATTGTGCGCTTACCTCTAATCTATTGATTATTTATTCTGTTCTTGGTTTTTTCACTTTCCCCAATCTTGAATTTGATGGCCAATTTCAAGATTATTGTATTGATCATGAATTTCTGGCATTATTGCTAAATGCACGGTCTGGTCCTCTTCATTTTTTCTGAACTATCATTGGAGTTTTATGTTTGTACTGTCATTGCCAACTGTCACATTTACAGTGGCTTCATTCGAACAATTTATGTGACTATGATTCACACAGTTCACTGCTCTTCATTAAGACAGTATGATCACTTATTGAGCTTATAGGTCTATAATTTTCTGGCTTTTTATATATCCGGTTTTAGCTTATGGAATGATTCTGGCTTCTCTGAATTTTTTTGGGAAGTTCCCTTCATTTAAACATCTATTGAATATATATATGTTCTAAGGGTTCAGTTATGTATTGAGCAATTTTTTTTATGAAAGGTTTGTAAGGTTATCAGGGCCAGGTGTATATTTGTTTTTTAACTGATTTGTGATTGTCAATATTTCGTTTGAGTTTGTGGGGTTGAGAAAGATATTGTGCTGACATGAATTAGATAGTATAACAATAAAATTTGGGTATTCCCCAAGATCTATTATTGGAAAGAAATTGATAGGTCTCAGCACAAGAAGCTGGGAATTGTTATCACCAGTTACGGTGTCAATGGTCTAGATATTAGATAATAACGGCTCTCAAAGCTATGATTATTAACAGCCAAATGAGAATAAAAGTCTGTTTGCAATTTATTCAATAATATTAAATATATATTTATATACCATTTGAGGTTAGGTTCTTTGACATTAGCTAGTCAGCGACCTTAGTAATCGGTCGAGCCGTATATTTGAGAATTAGCCAGACACCTTGTGGCAAATTAATTGCGTCTAAACAGCATTCACTAAGGCTAGGATCAGAGTGTTTAGTAAGCAAGCATGCAAAATAGATGTGAACAAAAAAGTGATTAAGAAAGCAGAGAAATATGTATTATATCAATGAGCATGAACAAAAATATAAAAAACAAAACAAAAAGATAAAGAAAATGGGATTCAACTTTATTAAGCGCAATAATACATGTTACAGTCTTGGGATGTACCAGTCACAATGCAGTATTTGACCGGTGCTAAAAACGATTCAATTCAAAATCTCCATGTGGTATTTATGAAAATCATGAAAATTTGTAATCGTTATAGAATGTATGGAAATATGTGATGAATTTAAAATAAGAGTTTAAGACTAAAATATTCACTCAATTGATAGTAATATGATGTTTTGTTATGGACTATTCGACAGTACTAAATTATGTCATAGCGGAGTATTTAAAATTCACCAATGGGAGAGGATATTTAAATTTTATGAAAATCAAAAAGATGGAAGTATCGTTGAGGAAGAATAGGGAAAGACCCATACCCACTTGCTTGCCAGAGGTCACCAGGGACACCCACCAATTATGAGAGCACCAGACTAAATCCCTTTTAAATAATTTTTGTTAAAGTTCAAGTTTGATTCAGTAATTGAAAAATAGATTTCATAAGACTCAGTGATGTCGCAGTATGACATGAGTCATTAAATTAAAATATTCCCTCTGGAGTGGACGACAGCAGCCCACCAGAAAAGGTTGAGGACACCGAGACGAATCCAGATTGCCATCAATAACTGTGAAAAATTGACACGTGAGTTCATTTTGAAAAAAGTTATTGAAGAGGGCCCTCAGTAAATCACAATTTAATGAAGCTTGCTCATCGAAGGTTCATTTAAAGATCTAAGAAAATCAAAGTACTGTAAAAACGCAGAAAAGCTGAGAAAAACGTTGGAAAAACGCTGATTTTGGGCGTATCTCTGATGAAATGATAAAGTCACCTCAACACAAAGTTTTTAGACCCAAGCTAAACCTCAGTATTGATTTTGAACATTTTCTGTCTATTACTTCATGAAAGAACTGAGAAAACGCAAAAAACGCTAATTTTGGGCGTATCTTTGGAATTTTTTTCAAATACGTTCTTAGTTATTCCAAATTCCTTCTAACACAACATTATTACACCCCAGCTGAGCTACTGTAGTAAATTTGAAGATTTCACGTTCATTTGTTTTTGATAAAGCTGAGAAAGCACAAAAAAACACTGGAAAAACTCAGATTTTGGGCGTATCTTTAGCGTTAATCCAAATTCCTCCCAACACAGCACTAGCTTAGCTTCTGTACTAAATTTGAACAATTTCTGTTCATTTGTTCTCGATAAACTAGTAGTTCTGCGAACAGTCGACCTCGCTTATTAATACAACTTTCAATCTAATGAGAAGGGCCAGTACAGTAAGTACAGTATATATATTATAAAGATTTAGTCATGTCATCTATTATTTTCTCCATTGAAAGTGCTAGAGACACTGTTTCCAGAGACACCGGACTTATCAAGGAGGTACCATTTTATCAAATACTTACCTTTTAAATGGAAAAAACTAAGAAATTGTCAAAAAACCACAGATTTATTGATCAGTTTTGGTCTTCATCAGAGATTTAAAGATCAGTTTTGGTCTTCATCAGAGATTGACAATGGTGTATTAACCGAAACCGCTCTTTCCAAGTATCAATGAATCTGTGAGTTTTTGATAATTTCTCAGTCTTTTTAATTTAATATGAATAATTACCACAATATCAACTTCTCAACTACACAAAAAGAAAAAAATTACCTTATACCTTTACATACAAATTTATCTCTACAACTGCAGTATTGGACTCCAATACAATAAAGATTTTTTCATAATGTGTCCAATTAATTTGATAAATCAATTTATTATTATTATTAATAATAATAATATGATTCAATTTAATTATTCTATCTAATTATAATAGTTTATTCTATAATGACAGATTATTGGAATCAGATAAAACAATATTAGTATCATCTGCAAAAAAAAAAAACTGGTTGGAACGAGGATTTAAACCTGTTTTCCACAGTGTGAGTAACCACAGTCTAACCTAAGGCGGATAGAGAAAGGTTTTTCTTTCTCTATTCGCCTTGAGTCTAACCGACTCGGTTACCATGTGCTCGTAACAATGGATGCGAAAAAGTATGAAAATGAATTGCTGTATCTTCAAAGACACATCCTTTCTGGATGGAAGTTAGTTTGCTGTTTTTTAATATTAAAAAAAACCAGAGGTCTTATCAAAAATCGTTACACATACGATTCTGCGCCTTGTTCCAAAGAACTTGCATACCAAATTTCATCCAAATCGGACAATAACTGCGACAGTAACTGCGGTACAAACAAACAGACAAAAGCCGGTCGAGTCGAAACTATAAGACCTCAGCTTCACTTCGATCAATCAGAGAAAAAGCCAAAAAACGCTGGAGAACGTTAATCTTGGGCGTATCTTCCACGTTATTGCAAATTCCTTCCAACACAACATTATTACACCCTAGCTGAGCATCTGTACTGAATTTGAACGATTTCTGTTCATTTGTTCTCGATAAATCTGAGAAAAAAAACGCAAATTTTGGGCGTATTTTTGGAGATTTTTCAAAATCCGTTCTTAGTGCGCCTCTAAAGGGCCAACTGAACATACCTACCAAATTTGAATGTTTTTGGTCTGGTAGATTTTTAGTTCTACGAGTGAGTGAGTGAGTCAGTCAGTGAGTGAGTGCCATTTCGCTTTTATAAATATGGATTATAAGGACAGTGGTGTCCCACGGAAGTGAGGCATGGACAATTACAGCCAGAACAGCAGACCTGTTAAATGTATTTAAGGAAAATATGCTGAATATATGGACCTGTGTGTGAGGCAGGACAGTGGCGTACTAATGCAAAGTTAGCAACACTCTATAGAGAATGCCCACTATCGGCCAACATGAGATGTGCCGATGGGCAGGACATTTGCAACGGATGCCAGATATACGTGTGCCAAGTAAGGTATCCGTGGGACAGCCAGGAGGAATGAGACCTGTTCTAAGACCAAGAGAGCGATGGAAGGATAGAGTGTCAAAGGACGCTAGGGAAATGCTACATGTAAGGTGATGGAAGGGTGCAGCAATGGATAGAGACGGCTGGAGGCAAAGTCCGATTTGGGATGTAGCGCCATTGGAGAGAGAGTGAGAGGAGGGGGATACGTTTATCACTAATGCTGCATCAGAATTATATTAATTCTCTATAAAAAGGCCTGATGACATTCTGAGGCAGCGTATCAATACACATTTCCTTTGATGACTTGATCGATCAGGAATTATCACTCAAAAAATTCATCAACGCCGAAAAATTGCTTCTACAATAAAGAGCTTGCAACTTTGATAAGCAATGTGCTCTTCACCATATGCGCTGCTGCACTGTATTGCTGCTGTCTGCTTTGTTGCATCAATCAGCATGTTCAACAACACCAATAATCTCCACACGTAGACGATTAGTCTTTGTGGAGGAATTACTTAATATTGTGTTTGTTTCTTGTTATACTGTAAAATACTTGTTAAATAATTGACGGAATAAAAGAATATTTGAATTCGAATTCGAATTTGAATAAAATGTAACCTTTATCTGCGATTAAGTTAATCTGTCAAGTATTTAACAAGTATTTTGCAGTGAAACAAGAAACAAACACAATATTAAGTAATTCCTCCACAAAGACTCATCGTCTACGTGTGGAGAGTTCCATAAACAACACTGGCAATCACAAAATGAAATAATAATACGATAGAAAAAGATAAGCAAAGAGAATATAATAATGATAGTAATGTTTTATACAAATTCAGATTATAGTAAAATGAGAAAAAAATTAGAATGAAAAAATATAAGAGATTATTATTAACTGGAATTAAGATAGATTTTATTTCTTATGCAGGCCAAGAAATAAAACACTAATAATCTCAGAAAATGAAAGGAAGGCTGTGAGTTTGCATCCTACAATACTGTATTTTATAATGTGATGAATTGATTGAATACAATACTGTATTTATTTTCATAATGTGATGAATTGACAAGTGTTATATACATTATTGTAAGTTACAGTAAGATCATTCTTCTGTTACACCGTTTCACATTCTGTGCTCATCATAGAATATCATACATTATATGAAGAAATCTTTATCATTAGGATACTCCAAGTCATCTTTATTCCCGAAAAAATGATACTCCTGCTACTACAAACATCATACTATTTTATACGATTGCTTACCATAGCGAATCAAGTATCTTTCCACTACAGTTTGTTTCAGATGATGTCTTTGATAAGAAACAGGACCAGGATACAAAATTCATCATCATTTATTTCTCAAACATATTATTTGCATTTTTGCCCATCGTAGCCTTTCTCAGAAAATGTTTTAATCTCAAAAAAACAGTACCAGGGAGATCAGAGTTCCTTCCCAAAGATTTTCAGACATTTTGTTCATGGAAATAAGAGTTGAATACGTAATTCATTACTGACAGCACTTGCCATCTTTATATGTCTTCAGCAGACCATATTGGAAGCAATGCTCAGCAGTTTTACTGATTGGAGCGGACCCAATCGGCCCAAACTGGAGACAGCAGAAGCAGGCAGCCGCTGCTGGAATTGTATCAGGTGGGCGGCTGGCTAGCAGCTGCTGCCGAGAATGTGCTATGAGAGCAAACAGGATAATCCGGATATAAAGTCAATATTTGCCTTGTCTCTCCAAACTGCTAACAGTTCAAAGTTTGCATGTGATAGGGAAGCAGACGGGGCTATTTACCAGAGCCACCATTCCACTATCCTGTTCTTGTACTGGTGTCCGCGCGAGAGTGGTCCGACAACTTTTCCTGTAGTTCAATGTTGGAAAAATGCGTTTTCTTGACACCTGATACGCTGTTTACATGTGGGAAATTGCGGGAGTAGGCTATTTAGTTTTCCGAGGAAGGCCTAACTGCTTCACCAAAGCAGCAACCAAGCTGCATTGTTTCCGCATTCATATAAAGCAGTGCTTCTTATTCATAATTCTGTGTAAATTGCTTCAAATTGCAGTTACAACAAATAAATACTGCACAAAATAAATCGCTGTTTTGTGAAAGAAATATAAATAGTTATTTGTGCATCTAGTGCGCAAAGGAACACTCCACTGCACTGAAAGAAATGTTCATTCATGAGCCGGAGGTGAGTGCTACCAAGGAGCTTTGCACACATATTTCGCATTAAATTTTTCCCACTGAATATGAAAAGTGAGTAATTATGGGTAAAATGTCTTGGAATCCATCAAATTTTTGTTTGTGTAATTTTATAATTAATAACAGATTGATTTATTTTGAAATTAATAATTCAATAGAATATTTATAATTGATAATTTATTTGATTAATTCGAAAATTCAATCAATTAAAGATCAATTTTTATTATTGAATAATCTATCAACCAATTGAATAATTAATTAAAATAATGAATAAATAATAAAATTTGAAGTATAAAAATAATAATCAATTGAAAATTGAACCGAATTAAATTTTCAAATTTATGATTTAAAATTTTCAAACTTGTAACTTAATTCTAGAAATTTGAATTTAAAATAAAACTTGTTATTACTATTTTAAAAATTTTTAATATTTCTATCATTAATTAATTAATTTTGAATATTTATTTTGTCAAAATTATATGAATAATAATTTCATTAAAAAAAAGAGACTGGATGGTTTGGAACTCACAACCACATCAATCTTCCATTTAGCAGACCCATTTGCTCTCAACTGACCTACTGAGACAATAAATAATTGAATAAAAATGGTTGCGAAGCAAATGCTGAATTAGTTTGATTCAAAATTCGAGCTGAAATAATGGCGACTTCAGATGAAGAAAGTTGACACTCACCCAATCTAGTGGATGACTTATTAACTACAGACTTCCATGTTAGCGGCTGGAAAGAGTACTCTTTCCGACCTAGGCCGGAAAGAAACCTGTTTCTTACGTCAGACGAGAGTGGTCTGCAAACAAGGTCTTTCAGATGTACGTAGGGACTGGAAAACAGCCGCTTCCTGTGCAGTGTGGCGAAAGAGTAATTCTTTGCGGCCTGCAATCAGTGCAGAAATGGGAACTTTTCAAGGTATCTGAAGGAAAAGAATATTCCATCACCCTAGACTTGATTGTAGGAATTATTTCATTTTCAAAGTTAACATCTCACACATGATCTTAACATTAATAAAAGTTATTAATTGAAGTAACAAACTCACCAAAAGTAAACATTCATTCATCGAAATGGGCTCAAAGAATTATGTTGTGTGAAAAAGAGAGTTGTAAAAACATAAATAAACAGAAGTTTATGAAGTAAGTTTGGGGAATCTTATTTCAAAATATAAGGTATCCTACAATATGATAAAATACAATAGAAATAAGATATAAATAACATAATATAATGCACAACATGGTAAGTGCATTTGTATTGGTGTATCATCTTGTGCTACTCGTATGTCATTCATTTCGTATTATTGTTATTGCACCCTCTCACATAGTATTCCCACAAATAAGAACAATTATTGTAACTCACTCAAAGAGCCCCATAATATATTGCGATTAGGATAACACCAAAATAACAATATAATTCTATTTGAATTGTTAATTGCTTCGAAATAATTAGTTGATAGAGGCAACCTTCTATTGTAGATTAGAACGGTATCAATTAACTGTCATACATTGTGTGATGAATCTTTTGAGTAAATCTCATGAAGAGGAGAATTAACTGGAAAAATTATAATTACCCTTATAAAATGAAAGGTTTGCCAAACGAACAGTTAGCACCCGAGCAATAAGGCTTCCTTATCAACAGCTGAGTCTAAGATAGGAGTAGCGTTTTGTACTATGCATTTTTTCCAAAGAATTATTTAATAAAATTATAATCATTTTGCAAATTGAGTACAAATCATTTATGAATTGCCCATTGAACTTTTGGAGGTTACACTTTTGTTTACAATTGATCAGATGTTTTGTAGCAGCTCAGACACAGCTGACTGACTCAATATATTATAAATGTCATGCCAAGTTATCATGCAAGCTATAGTATTATTTCTAGAATTAGGAACTATTGAAAAAAGGATAGAGAATTTCAAATAGAAAAATAAAATGTATGTATTGTAACATTATTTTTGATGGAATAACGCTTTGCCTCCTGCTTGGCATCAATCGGTAGAGCATGAGAATTAATAACTATAAAATCTGGTCGTGGTTTTCTAGGTATAATTTCACCAAGATCCTAATAGGCTCATTCAGGAGCTCTAACAATAATTTAATACTGATAATTAACAAAAAAAAAAAAAAAAAAAAAAAATATATATATATATAATTTGTATCCTATGGTATTGGGGAATAAAATGAATGGTACACCATGAAAAATTTGATACATTTATTAAACGAATAATCTCAAAGTCAGATCAATATAGCAAATATATAGAGCAACAAAATATATAATGAAACAAGAACGAAATCAAATAAAATATCACAGAGCAGTACTATTTTTCAGTTCTATAGCACGAAACTTTACCATGTGCTTTTCACTTCATTGAACATATGCATTTATTTGCATGTAGCTTTGACATCAACTTGCTGTTGCTTGTCGATTTGGATAATCCTACTTTATATATTACTTCCCAAATCAGAGCATCATGAATTGACAAATCAATAATTAAATATATATAAATTTCTATAGCTCCCAATAAATTTCTCTATAATAAATTATTTATCTCAGGGTGCAAGATTCGGCACCTGATGGAAATAGATAAATCAATTTATCCAATGAACCAGAGCTACATTATATTATTACAAATTATATTAAAAAATCAATGATCATGTGAACATTTGTATTATTAGCTTAGAACTTAATATTCTTTTAATTGATGTATCCTTTGATCTATAAATTGACTCTTTCCTATTCAATAAAATATTTCTTATACCATTTTAAGACTTGCGCAAGTATTTTTATTAATTTCTTAATATTTAAAACCTTTCCAACAAGCTAGCTTTTATTCCTTATTTCACTCAAAGCACTGAGGGGGCCCCATTCTTATTTCAACTATTTATTACTCATGTGCTGGATTTTTTATAAGTTGCTGATGGCGATCCGAATTCCTGGTAGTCCTTCTTCTTCCTACTTCTAGTAGAAAGTTCTACTTTCTTTTTCACAATTTTCACTTCCGACTTGCAAATTTACATAAAATTTTAATAATTTGTTACTACGCCATTCAAGGCTCAAATAGTTCGTGCCAATGTATTAAATTATTACTTATGTCACCCTTCTGACATTATATCTGTCTTCGGGCCATATCCAATACATAAACTGAACAACAATAATTCATAAACTCTTATCATTTATAGAAATATATACAAATATATTTGAATCGGCTCACTATTACCACCCATCAATTGCTACCATTTAATTGGTTCATTCAAATTTGTTACAGTATACATGCGCCTACGAACCTCCTACTTCCTTAATACATTAATTTATTGTTATCTTGGGTTTTTAGTACATTTTTTACATGCAATATAATTTTCTAATGATTATAGGTTGTTTCTCACTTTATAACAATTAGCCATGTGCATTTTTGATTCCTCTAGTTGCATACCATTTAGTTACAATAAATCTCTGCCAAGGTGTCTGGCTAGATTTTACGTTATGCGACTCAATCGATCATTATGTCGCCAATCAATAGATATTTTATGCCTAACCTCAGATTTTCAATACTTTATATAATATTATATAAGTAGCAAATTATTTCCATTTCTGTTCGGCCGTTATAAATTTAGCCATGATACCTGATATTATTCAATCTTTAAAAACGTTATCACATTTGGCAATATTAGCCTTTTATTCCACTTAGACCTATAAATTTCTTTCAAGTGGGGATTTTATTTACCCATCAGATTCTGATACGTTACACATCCTATACTGGTCTTCAATGGAAACATGAAGAAAATTGTGAAGTAGAAGACTCATTTGGCACGATATGATATAGGAAAGGACCTAGATAAAATGATCCAATTCCAACAATGAATTAGACATTGACAGTACGAAGTACAGACAACGAAATAATGGTATGATACGTCTCCAAAATGTTTTTGAAACTACAGGTTTCCCCATACTCTGATGGAGAGAACTGTGCTGATTCGTGGTAGTTCAGTGAAATTCAGTTAATGTGTTAATTGTCTTTTCTCACCGTGAAATATTTCTCACTGAATCTCATCATCATCACTCAGACTCAGAATTCCATCATCACTCATTGATGTCTTGATTTTTTCCTGAGCATGAAATTACTCTTATGCTTGATACCCATTTTCCAATAATTTGTCATACTTCGTTCGAATTCGCCTCCAAGTGCACAGTTCTATTCAACAATTTCAAGTACAGCAATGTTTCCATACATCACTGGTTTCTTTCTTCATGGTATTCGGCACAGTGTGAGTTATAAACTCTATCGTTCATTATGAACTAGGATGTATATCGCTATATTTGTTTGGAACATATGGTTTGATTCGGAAATTGAAATGATGCTATCGACTTAAAAATAAGTTCAGTAACTTAACTCATTAACTTCCACTTACCTTAACATTGATAACTTCCACTAATGTTTCTATTATTATTATTATCAAAACTTATCATATTTGATCTCATTCATTTTATTTAATCTTGTGGCCTCTATCGGCACAGAAATCCTTTCGGATGTTCTACCTTGCCGTATTACCCAATGTTATTCCCTATCAACACTCAAGTTTAAAGGTTATGTATTGGGCTCTTCATGTTTTCTCATTAAAAATGTTCACCTTCACTTCCTAAGTTTCTAATATCAGGGATCGAGCTTCGCTCTGGAGTACAAAAGCATGAAACATTTATTACAAAAGAAGAAATTATAATAACATTCATACAGAAATGCTCTATCCTATCACAATTTATTCCCAGAGGAATGCAAAAATTTCCCTCACGAAAGCCCAGTTGCACAAAAGCCGGTTGAATTCTAATCGTGATTAACTTCACATGAACCAAATCAGAGAAGACTATTTGAAAAAGATGTATCTACTGGAATTAATCAGGATTGAAAATAACCCGGCTTTTTTGCAACCGGCACTACGTACCTGATTGGATGATTACAGGAATTCAACAGCTGAGTCATAATTTTGACACAGTCCCACACACATGAACTCACTCACTCAATTCCATCACCAACAGACGACGAAATAATTGTTATCATCTGTTTTTCCAAGGATGAATAATAATTATCCTTTTAATGTCCTTCAGCGAGTTTTCCCAGGGAAATCGAATGTTTATATTATAAAACCTACCATGTTCTGAATTTCGTGAGAATCGTTGGAGCCGCTTTCAAGATCTGGTGAAATGCAAACATATAAACATCCAAACATCCATAAACATATAAAAATCTGAACATATAAACATTGTAACGTTATTTTTGTGAATAACGGTTTGCCTGGCTTGGCTGCAGTCGGTAAAGCATGAGTAGAAAATTTTATGACTCTGGTTGTGGTTCTTAGAATACAACTTAGACAAAATTCTTATAGGCTAGCTCAGGAGCTCCCGCAATTCACTGCTCTTGTACAATTTATATAAATCTCTGGAATGTATTATTCCCAAAGATTTGATTATCAATGCTAAATATCGCTGACTGAACCAACTTATTCAGTGAAGAATAAAGTCAGATGGTAATTTTCTTAATATTTCAATAATTATAACTCGATAAATAAATATGAGATTGGTCATGCATGGAAGTGGAGGAATAAATAAAGGATACACAATAAAAAATTTGATACATATATTGTACAAGAAAATATCAATGAACAAATAAATGTAGAAATATATAGAGCAACAAGTAAAAAATAATAAAAATAAGAACAAATATATCAAAAATAAAATATCACAGATTAGCTCACTAGTTCTTCAGCACGAAACGTTACCATGTGCTTTTAATTCATTAATCATATGCATTAATTCTATGCAGCTCAGATATCGACTTGCTGCTGCTTGTCGATTTAAAAATCTCACTATATATCTCCTTTCCAAAAATCATAAAAATAAACAATTGATAAATCATAAATCTCCAATATAATAATATGTATAGATCTCAGTATATTTCTCAATATATATCTCTCAGGTCTCAAGGTTCGGCCTCTGGTGGAATCAGATAAATTAATTTACCCAGTGAACAAGAGCCACATTATATCTTTATAATTCGCTAATAAAATTAATGATTGAGTGAGTAATGGCTACAGTAGTTTTAAAACTTTAGGAACAGTCTTTAAAAGCTTTTTTTCACGTGTTTGAATGATTTTAACACCTATTACGACTATTTACAATATTATTCGGTTTAACCGACCTTTTTTGTTATCCGACCAAGGTCCGGTCCCGTAGGGGTCGGTTGAGAGAGCTTCTACTGTAATTTGATTGGTTCATGCAAATTCACAAATGTATCCATGCGCCTATGAGTATCCTACTTCCTTAATATTCTAATTTATTTTTTTTTTTTTTGTGTATTTATTCATGCTCATTATAGATAATGAATATTTTTGGAATTTATAAGTTGTTTTTCCCTCTACAACAAGTAGCCATGTGCTTTCCAAATTCTCTAGTTGAATACTATTTGTTTACAACAAATTTTTGCCAAGGTGTCTAGCTAGATTTCACATTATAGGCTTGATCGATTATTAGGTTGCCGATCAGTAGGTATTAAAGCCTAACCTCAAAATTTCCAATACTTTATATAATATAATAAATAGCAAATAAAATTCTTTTCTATTCGGCTGTTCTAATTTTAGCCATGGTACCCGTTATTATCTAATCTTTCACTTGCTGTTATCGCATTTGGCGATAATAGAATAGCTGTTTGCTCCAGACCTATAAAATTCTCTCAATTAGCGATTTTGCTTGCTTATCGAATTTTAATACGTTACAACATATAAACAGAAGTTGCTCGTTTAATAGTATAGGATTTTATAAGGTTTGAAATCAAGAAAACTATTTCCAAACACGAAATCACATTTGAAAGTCACAAATCGTATTTGATTTCAGAGAGGCATACTCCAGCTGTAATTCATCCTTTATTTCAATATGCCTCCACCATACCCACTGACCTACAAACCGCACTCGTATTTTCATTTGGGAAATATCAAAGGGGATCGATTTCCTCTACAGCAATTGGCTGCTCCATCTGCTGATATCAATCAAACTAAGCCGACCAAGTCCGAGGACAGACAGAGCCGAATACATTACACGTGCTTCAGCTGCGCCCGCCTTACTATTCATTGAGAGACACTCTTGCGCTCTGCCAAAATCGCAGGGGGCGTTTGTCGAATTCCTCTGAGCGCCATTCGACGCGCAAATACCTCGCAAGCGGAAGCCTCTCGCAAACGAGCAGAAGTTAGTATAGCACCTGAAACCGTAAATATCGAAAAGTGAAACAAAAAAAAACCACAGCCTCGATTTTAATCTTTAATAGCTCAAATTGTTCGTTAGGATGTCTAGAAAAAACGCTATAAGTTTTCAGGGCGGGGAAAATTGAATTTAACCCTTTAAGGGTTAAAAAAGGGGTAAAAATGGGTAAAATAAAAAAAAGTTATAAAATTTCGAAAAAAAATGCGAAAATAATTAATTAAAGGCCCAAATTTTTTTGAAATATTAAAAATTAGTTAAATACCAATGTGAGATACAAAATGAGCCCAACGTAAGGGTTGAAAAGGGCACATTTATGGGCAACATTTGGTAACTTTTGTTATATTTCAATAAAATTTTTACTCCGTGTGTTTAAAAGGGCAGCGATTTAAAAAATGAATTGAAATGTTTGAAACTTATATATTCCATCATCCAAAACCCAAAGGGCAGCCCTTAAGGGCAAAATGTGTATGTAGCGTTAAATTATCATAAAAATTTATTTGAATGTTGTTTTAATGGGAAGCAACTTAAAGAATTAGAACAAAAATTTTATAAATTTGATTTTCCCTGCAATTTTATGGGTCAAAGGGCAACCCTTAAAGGCAAAAGTGCTAAATTGCATTCGATTTTCATGAAATTTTTTTATTTTTTTTATTTTAAAGGGTACCGATATAAAAAATAATTTGAAACAATAATTAATGAAACCAAAGTACACTTTATTAATAAATAAAATATTTTTACAATTTTTTTAAATTGTTTAAAAAGTTACATTATTTAAAATATTCAAACAGTATTATCGTCTCCCATAGGAGTTGCTAATTGTTGTTCTAGAATGTCAGCGTTGTTGTTGAGGATTGGTTGTGGATTGTTTGTACAACCAAATTCTCTGCATTTTAAGCAAGCTGGTGAACAGTGTACACCTCCCTTTCTACACCCGCATCTGGATCCACATCATGTCTCACAATTGCAAAATAAAGTTCTCAGTAGTTCATCAGGAGCTGCAGCTTTTTCCATTGGAATTGGAAGCAGTAAAGAGTTTTTCATTTCCCAACCCCATTGGGTAGTGTCTAGATTCTGTCCTAACCACGTTTGAACCTGTAAATATGTTCGCTTAAAATTTTGTAAGCAAGCATCTTCAGTTGGTATTAAAGATTCTAGTTTCAAGCTTCCTCTGATAGTATTTCTTATAACACCAGTTATATAAGAATGGCACCTGAAATCATTGATGGACTGAAACTGTGCACCATAGTAGGCTAAAACCATATATCTTCCTGCCTCAAAAATTTGTTCTTCAGTTCGATTTGGCAGTAAGAAAGTATTAGCATGATCAAACAGATATTCCGATGTTTCAAAAGTTTTAATAAAAATTTTTTTTTGTACCCTACTGCGCAAGTATCCAACAACAATAGAAATCCAGACTCCTCTCTAGCGAACACGTTCTATGATCGGCATCATAACAGGGCGCCGAAGATAAAATACTTGTTTTTTTATAACGAAAGAGAAGTAAAAACAAAATTTTCATGTTGAGAATTTATTTATAAAAAATTACTTGTCGTTAGTATTTTTGTTTTTCAATACAAGACTTCTCAGCTTAAAATTTATGGACAAAATTGGAGCAAAATTTAATTTAATTTATTTTTTAATTTAAAATTTAAAATTTAATTTAGGGCTAAGAATGGCCATGTTATAAGATACGCGGGTCCTACACGGGGAAAAAAAGTTTCGGAAAACTCGTGGAAATGGCGGCAAACATATGTGTAATTTTATTGTATACTGAATACATTTCCCACTCTTATTTTCTCTGGAAAACTGTAACATTCGTTGAAAAAATGCACGTTTCGAATTACATAAAATGTCTGGATCAAAAAGTGTACTTAGCAAGTACATCAAAATTTGTGTGAGTATGTGAAATTATATGTTTAAGCACCTGCTATTTGGATTTTCAGTTCGGAAATTTCCCTCGCTTTCCACAGGCCATTTTCTTCCGGCCAAAAAAAAGATTTTTTTTTTTTGGTCATAACTTTCCTTTGAAGAATGTTAGAGACCTCTAACTGGTCTCAAATTGAAGCAAATTTAAATATTCAAAAAAAAGGTCCTTACAACTTTTTGTGTACAAATTGCCATTTCTGAGAAAATGTGGGGTAAAGAGTGAAAAATGAGAGTTGTCAGTGACAGCGCCATCTTTGATGAACTGTAACTATTTTCCCAATAGCCGCAAAAATAAAAAAAAAAGCTGATTTTTTTCCAGTTTCAATTAGCTTTTTTTTAAGCCATTAAACTTCATTTTCTGACGTGTACTTTTAGATTTATTAAGGGAAAACCGTGGATTTGAGGGGTGAAAATTCAAATTTTCAAACCGCTGTAACTCCAAGGGAAAGCATTTTCAGGAAAAGTCGTAAGGAGGTTTTTTTTCTTCAAATAATATGTAAAATACGATTCCGTTATTTTTTTTATTTTCCGGTTATGGCTTACGGGGGGGGTTACCGCCCCACGGGGGGGAGAGTCCCCACCCTTAAAATATATAGCGAATACTTAAAACATACTAACAAAACATTTTAACTACAAAAAGTTTTAAATAAACCTGAGAAAATTTTATGCAAGGTCTAAAGCTTCAGGTGCTATACTAAGTGGTAACAAGCTCTCTGCCATTTGATTTCTCCCTAGTAGCATAATTCGATGAGATTTGTTGAGAAGAAATGTATTGTTGAAGAATGGATACTCGCCTTGGAAAAATCTTATAGTGTTGAATAATAATGAAGTACACAATAATAAACTTACAAGAATGTTTTCGAAATGAATAGAGATACAACAGATTGTAGTTTCTTCAAATATTGTGGAAACTGAAAACTATTGTATCTACAAAATATTGTAGATACTTCTTACAATGGTTTTTTCATACTATTCAAATTAGTGCACTAGTACACAGAATGAATAAAGTTTATGTTTATATATTATATCACACTAATTGAGAATATTTTATTTTGGAAAGGGAATAAGAATGTTTAATGGGTGAGAACAAGCTTAATCGAAAAATAACGTTTTGAGTTATTTCAGTATGAATCATCCTGTTGATTTCATTATACTGTCATACTCGTACAAGATGAGAGAACAAAAATAGAGAAATCACTTAATTGTGAAGGTATGAGATTAATTCCAATACAATCCGGTTAGATTTGAATGACAAACAGGAGTCACTCAGTTTTCCCGATTACAGTATTAATTCATCTATTCATTTATGGATTTTGAAAATAAACTGGTTTAAACATGCGAGATAGTGAGTATTTTGCTGTTACATCCCTTTCAGAAATGGCTATCCACTGTTTCACCACCTCCATTGGAATAATAATCATAATCGCTCCCGAATTGATAAGTTAATGAGAAACGAATAAAGTTACAGATAAGAAACATTGGAGTCGGATAGGATAATGAATGTACGAGGGTCATATTTTTTAACGTCCGATTACATATCATAAGACACAGAAAAGCTGATCAGCTCATACTTTTAACAAAACGTCCTGTAATTGGTGTGGCAAGATCGTCAGTTAATGGTGTCGAGTATAACAGTATAGATCCGAAATATAGCTGCCAACATTGAGTCTACTGCCAAGTGGTTGTTGCGTAGCATTACTTGTTTTTGAAAGCAAAAGGCATAAATTGTTCAGCGTAAATCTAAATAAATCTAATTATTCATTAAACCTAACAAATCATTGTTCAGCATAAATCTAATGAAGTATAAAACTAATGATTCAAGTTCACACAGGATACATTATGATTGATGATTTTGTGCGTGACTGGTTTCAAAAAATTGAAATGACTTCCGGAATCGACGTGATCAATGACAACTCAGTGCTGGTGTAACCAAACGGCTTCTCCAACTAACCAATCGGGATTATTTCGATCACCCACCATATAAACTAGACTCGGTCACTCTTGGTCACTTAGTAACTCCAACCTTCCCCCAGAACTTAAGAAACAACTTTGGGGGCAGAACTTCCAAACTAACGAGAAGCTCCAAAACAACGTCATAATCTACTTAAAGTCACTTGGCGGCAGTATACTATGAAGAGGATTTTGGTAGGCTGGTCCACTGGTATGACAAATGCATCGACCTTCACGGCAATTATGTTGGAGAATAATCATAAGTTCAAGTGGCTTCGAGTGAAAAATGATTCTTTCATGTACATTCGTCTCTTATTTTTGGCCAGTCGGAAGTTGAAAATAATGAAACTCGTATATTAGCTTTATGGCATGTCGGTCTTATTGTCAGTCTCGAGCGTGTTTTCCAGATTGTGATGAACTTAATTCAGTATTTCTCATAAATGAGTGAAGATAACAAATTATTCAGCATTGTTCTCTTGAAGCTGTCTGGTCTTTATCATTTAATAGGTCCACAGTTCCAAGCAATCAGTCTCAATCAAAATACACTTGACTAATTCAAAATGTAGAAGCTGATAGATACACAACATACAACATGTCGTTGCTGAAGTTGATCGTCTCTAAACAATCAATTTCGGGAAATATTAATTGAAACTGCTATTGAGTGTCCCTGGCTCAATAGTTCGCTCTGATCAAAATAATATGCAGCCTATTTGTTTCCAAATGTAAGCGGCTCAGTTCATAGTGACATGTATTTGACGTGAAGTCATCACGTCCTATTCGTATTCCCCAACCAAATATCCATATGAAAGGATAGGCAATTTTAGAAGTTTTTATAAGGAGTGCAATGTTCTTGAATATTTTATGTGGAATTTCGACTTTGAAAATGAATTTTTGAATTCAAAAGCTATAATAAATCATATTATTACTTTCTTTGCCCTATTACCATAGGTAGGGAAAGTATTGCTTTCCAAAAAAATTTAAGGTACCCTAATTTTTACTTTCCTTGCCCCATTACCATAGATAAGGGAAGTATTGCTTTCCAAAAAAATTTAAAGTACCCTAATTCCATGTTTTCTATACGTTTCAAGGTCCCCTTAGTCCAAAAACATGATTTTTGGGTGTTGGTCTGTGTGAGTGTGTCTGTGTCTGTGAACACGATAACTCCATTCCTAATCAACCGATTGACTTGAAATTTCAAACTTAAGGTCCTTATACCATGAGGATCCGACAATAAGGAATTCAATAAAATTCAATTCAAAATGGCGGAATAAATGGCGGTTAATTGCTGAAAAACCTGTTTTTCACGGTTTTCTCGAAAACGGCTCTAACAGATTTCTTCAAATTTATACCCTAGATAGCTATATAAAAGCCCTATCAACTGACATGAGTCTCATTTCTGGGAAAATTGCAGGAGCTCCGTAATATTTCTGAGAAGAATGAATTTTGTTAAATTTCTATCACGATTTTCTCAAAGATGACTTGATCGATTTTTTTTTAATCCATACCCTGTATAGTTATATATCAGCTCTATCAACTGGAATGAGTCTCCTCCCTGAGAAACTAACAGAGGGTCCACCCCATCCCTGAGAAATTTACTTTGTAACCTCCTTCTCGTGCATGAGGTAGGTAGGTAGAGCAGTTTATTCGAAAGAACACCATGTCGATATTTTATTGTTACAATTACAATATTCATTGTTACAATTGTGAGTGATGAGAATTATGCGAATTAGCCTGAGAAGTTGACCTGTTGTGAAAATGGATTCTGCTGTTTTGCTTTTCTGCGTTTTGTTGTGTTGACTCTGTCAGTGTGTGCGTAGAAGTTGTAGTACTGAGAAAAATAACAATTTTCCTGGAGTATCAGCTTAGTTCATGACCCTTGCTTTTCTGCGTTGTGTAGTGTTGACTCTGTAAGTGTGTGCATAGAAGTTACGATACTAAGAAAATCAACGATTTTCTTGGAGTATCAGTCAAGTTCAGGACCTTATAAGGCAAGGAATTTATAGCTGTCAAGGAAAAATAGCTGTCACTTGGTGGGAGAATGTATCTTAAATTGTAGTTGTAACATTCCTTTCTATTGGTGGAAATTTTTCTAGAAAATAGTAACTCCCAATCACAGTTAACGTTGGTTAGGTCTATCTAGTATGGACGATCACACAGCTGTCCACGGCAAGACGAGAAAAGCGAAGTGCATTCACTCAGCGTCTGTCCTCTGTCATAAGCAGTACAAAATGTAGTCTGATCAATATTTTTTGTTAATCATGACTTCCATGCCAGCTTCAGGCTTTTTAGTGTTTGACTCTGGAACCTTTTGTTCCAGAAGCATTTTTAGTTTTTTCACCTCAGTAGTTGCTTTAATTAAGAAGAGAGAGAGTATCAAATTGTCACCTCACAATGGAGATTTTTCTCCTATAACCGCTACTAAAGGTACGTCATAGATTTATAATATAATTAAGGAAATTATTATCGATGAAAGCTTTCATCAAAGTATTTATTGTAATGTACCGTAATTAAAGTGTAATAATTGAGAATAGTCCTTTTGATCTGAATTAATATCGGTAATTCAAACCGATAAATGTTGGAAGAAAATGAACGATATATGTTTTGTAGAAATTTAGAATACCTATTAGTAGGAGTTAAGATATTTTTTGATTTAAATTATTTTTGAAGAGGAAGCTATCAACCTAAATTTCAATTACTGTTGTTTAAATCCAAATTGACTGATGTTTATAGTATATTATTATGAGTTCTATCAGGATTTTGTGTTATAGATTCTATTTGTTTGTTGATTCTAATGAAAAACTTTCTTGATACTCAAGGAAACACCTATCATGTAATTTATTCTTTTAAATTACACTATATATGTAATTTATGTAAGAGAACTGACTAAACTAACAACAATACTCGAAGGACCTTGTTATGAAAATTTGTTCAATCAACTTGTGATTTATGTAGGCCTATTATGGGATACTATGTACTCACTTCTTTGTATAAAGGGCATGACCCTAATTACAAATAAATTCTTTTCTATTAAATCAAGATATTGAAGTAGGTAATGTCTATTTGTGTTTTAAAGTAATAAGTATTGATTTGAGTTTTAAATAATCTAAAGTAGGTTGACTTTATTATATAACTGAAGTTGAGATAATTTGTATTATCCTAGTTAATTTTTTTTTATTCTAACAGCGGTCAAAGTATGGATTCATCAAAGTATGTGATCAACGTAAGAATCCATCAATTTACGGGTTCATGAACGTGCGTCTTTAAGCCGCTGAGACGCCTCTGAATCGATGGCAGTCCTAGAAGCTTGGGGTATGCTGTCTCCTGATGGTAGAGATCAATCACCGAGCCTAAATTTGAATTGAAGAAACAGCTTTGAGGTAACAACTTTTTTCCAAATTAAACGAACGTCCCAGGAACTCCGGATGTGATAGAATGGGTTTTAGTAACCATAGACTTTCAAAAGGGGAGGGGTGTAAAATGTGCTAACCATCAATTAAAACGTGCGGAATTAGACTTTTGTTAAATCGTAACTTTAAGATATTATTGGGGATGGATAGTTTACAAATTTCATTAATTTGGTTTGAGTAGTAGATTTTCGGTTGTATCTTTACATTGAAATGTGAGGCCATATTTTCTCTGTAAGGATCCAGCTGGGAATTTCAGTTTTCTTTAAATTTAGATTTGATAATCTACTAAACAACTAAAGGTTGGATTAGTATATGAAATGTTTAAAGGTCCCTTATTGATAAATTAATGTTAAAATAATTTTGGTCTTAAAGTTGTAAAGGATCAAAAGAAGTTTCAAGGACCCTAACCTTTTCTAAATTTGTTTTGATGACATATATTTTTTGAATAGTTTTCCAAGGTAGAACTCCGTGATGTGATTTTTTAGGAATATTTGTCTTTGCTGCTTTCATAATAATTATAAAGATAAAGAATGGATATGATTAACATTTGATAGTGTTTTAAAGGTTTCCAAGTGTGTTCTGGATGTTCTGAGAGTTTCCTGAATTTTATGTTGATCTTTTCATAACATATGTATAGTTATTTATGATTAACTTCTGAGAAATATTCATGATAACTTTCTATTCTTCTTTCTGAAATTAGAGTCCTTTAAGCTTCAAATGATTCAATCTAAAACGTTTTCAATGTTAAGCAGACAAAGTAGGTTATTACCAAATTATCTATATCAGAGATAACTTTCTAAATTTATTTTCGGTTTTCATGATGTAACTTCATTTTGTTTCATTAACTGTTGAATTTATCTGTAAGAGGTGACAATATAGTTGATATCTTCTCTCTATTTAGTTGTCTCTCTTGTCATTTCTGGATTCCCGTTCTCTAGCACTAGGTATGTTCATCAAGAATCCCTTTTATTAAGTTATATTGTGTGTGCTTCTAAATTCTAAATTCCAAATCAACTTTCAAAATTCATAGCACGGCACAAAAAGAACCCATGTCGATATTTTATTTGTAGAACAGCTGTTTTGACAACTTTCAAAAAATCCTAAAATTTCATAATTCGAACAAAGGGGAATGTACTCTGAACACAATAACAATAGTATAATCGTAGTTTTAATTATTTAGCCGCCAATCGGCATAATGTAATCCCCCTAAATTATTCTCGTTTAAGAATGAGGCTTATAGATCAATAAGCAAGGAAAATTGTGTGAGTGTACCACACCAGATTTTTTTTTAATTAAAAGTAGCCTAATAATTATTAAATTTGGTCCATTTGTGAGAAAATTATGTAACATTCCGACTAACTCATATTTATCAGACATGTCTTAGAAAAATATTGGGATTATTGTTTCTATTTCTGAGTTTCTTGTGAATGATAGATTGATTTGGATAATCTATTAATTATTGATTATTATATCAGTTGTAGTTTGTCACCGTTTTTGTTCAATATCTATGTAGAACAGGCTGTCAATAAATGTAAGGAATATTGTTCAGGAATCAAGGTAAATGGATTAAGAGTGCAAATGCTCCGCTTTGCAGACGATATTGCAATAGTGGCACAAGATAAAGGTAATCTAGAGAGAGCACTGAATACCTTGCATGACATTCTCAAAAATGAATTTTACATGGAGATAAATAAGGCTAAGACAGAAGTGATGATCTGCTCCAAGAATCCTGATTTTGAAATAGTAAAGATAGAGAATAACGCCCTCAAACAATTAAAAAAATTTAAATACTTAGGTAGCATTATTTCAGAGGATGGAAAAGACAAAGAAGACATAAAGCGCCGTATAAGAGAAGCCAAGGCCTTTTTCATCAATAAACGGAATGTGATTTTCTCCAAAAGTCTGAATTTGGATTTGAGAAAGAGACTTATAAAGAGTTGTATCTGGAGTATTGCACTATATGGCTCAGAGACATGGACTATCGGTAAGGCGGAAGAAAAGGCAATTAATGCATTTGAAGTATGGTGTTGAAGGCGAATGCTGAAAATAAAATGGACCGATAGAATAACAAATGAAGAAGTATTTCAAAGGGCTGGAGAGACACAAAAAACTCTATTGAAATCTCTTAGGGACAGACGGCATTCTTGGATAGGACATATTATAAGACACAGCGAATTCACGCTAACAATACTGCAAGGTGCAATCAGTGGACAAAAGGGCTCGTGGAAGGCCCCGGCTACAATATTTGAAGCAGATAACCCGGGATCTTGGGGTCCAGAGCTATACCCAACTAAAACAGCTGGCTCTGGACAGACAAAGATGGAAAGCTGCCAACCAATCGGACGATTGAAGCAGAAGAAGAAGAAGAAGATATCAGTTCACATTAGCTAGCAGTAGAGGCTCAAGAATTTCTTAGCAGATACATACACATTCAGATCATATAGTGAATAAACATTACTGTAGGTTTAAAAGATTGTTGAAAAGATAGATCAAGATTGTTGACGCTTGACAGGAAAATGGAAGTTATGGACAAAAGAATAAGGGAGATGGAATAATAGAGGACCAAATCAAAAAAGCAAACCACTAAATCCATAGCGTGTATTTTTATACCTTTAAAAAATTACCTATCAAACTCATTTCTACCGACTATTTTCACATAATAAACATTGCATTAAGTTCCCTGGGCCTCTCTACTGTAATAATTTATTGTAATCAGGAAGCATGTGATACAGTACTAACATTAATATAATAATTATTTATTTATTTATTTATTCATGGACAGAATCACAAATCATATAAATATGATCAGGAAGGAACAACAGGCTTGGCCCAAATCTATTCCATTCCCAAATTTTGATGAATTAATGAAATGTCCAAAAAATAGGTTATATTTCTACTGTAAAACGTTCAAGTTCAATTTTCGTTAAAAAATATATATAAGCTGAACATTTTGAATTTAGAGAAATTAAAACACCAAACTATATTTAAATATAACACTTAATTATCACTTCATATTGTAATAACAATAATTATTATATGAGCTCACATTGGATTAAGTAATCGGATTAGAATTAGCATCATTGTGGTGGATTGCTCGTTTGCGTCCACTCAGTGCATCCAAAGAGCTCAACTGATAATTAAGTGGCGTGGTCTGGTGAGGTGGTGTAACGAACCAACTGGTGTCGCTGGTACTGCTTATAGTAGTGGAGGGCGCTGGATAAGCAAACAGCGTTACATGACCAGTGTTGATTAGTGGTACGCTGTTTAGCAGCAGCAGCAGTACTCTCTGTTTAGTACGATGCCATGTTGTAATGTTTATCACCATCTCCTTTAATTTGTGCAGACGCACCAATTTGCTGCGTCACTGACTCCTTCTATTTGTCAGTTGGTGCAACAGCACAATCAAATAACTGAAACAACCCCAAACTTACAAATGCCAATATATTAATAATTATTATTGAACGAAAATCCAAATAAAATGCTGTGAATCAGATTCATTAATGAGAATCTCACTTCAGTCAGTAATACTTTACCGATACTAAAGTTACAGAATACCCAGTTGACCAATGAGAAAAAAATCAACATACTAGAAAAATGTGAAATAAAAACACAACTATAACAACCAAGTATATTGAGGTATCAATAGTTTTCATCTACAAAACTGATTCATATTTCATTATTGTATGACAGAATGTTTCAAAGAATTACTGTGTAAAAATTCTTTTGTGGAGAATTCGACCAATTTCAAATTCAAATTTAAATAATTTTCATTCACAAAAAAGGAAATGAATACAGCAGCAGAGACAATATGCATAGTGAATATTCTTCACAAAGACAACAAGTCTGGTTGTGGGGAATGAGTTCTGTAAACTGCATTATAGTTCTTTATAGTATAACAATAACAGTTGAAGATTTACAATGAATAATAGAACAAAAGAATAAGTAGTATAAGGTTAACAATTGCTATGAATGATAATAATGGGAAAGATAACCAACTTCTAGAAAGAGATCTTTTATAATCAGAAGAATAGATTTCCAACATCTGTTTCTTATTCTCCAAACATAAAAATTGTTGGCTCTTATAAAGCTGAATGCTGCCAACTTCTTGAGTTCATTTCTCAAGATTAATAGATAATTCATAAACAATCATGAAAGCTTGTGCCGTTCTTTTCATTTCACTGGTTCTTTGCTCTCTACTGGTATGTTAAACTTCAGTGAATTGCTATATTGTTATTATTATTATTGATTCTAATGTGAGCTTGATATGTATTGACATGTGAGGTTGATATTTTATCCAATTTGTTTGTTAAAGCTATCCCTCAAATAGTAAGTTAAAAATTCTCTTTTTGAATCTGGTTTCATTACTTTTTGAGTACTTAATGTGAGTATTTCTGACATTACTTTTCATTTATAGTGGTTTTCAATATTATCTTGGCAGCAATCAGGTCTAAATGTTGTCTGTTATTTCATGCGTACTACATTCTTGTTTTTTAAGATTTAACAATATGTTGATAAGAATGATTCTAAAGCTACATTATTATTAATTTAATTGATGATTTTCAATCACCACGTCAATGATTCATATTATTATTATTACTATTATTATCATTATTATTATTATTATTACTATCTTTGTCTTGGTCATAAATATGTGACATGTCGGATACTTGAAATTTTTCACCTGTAGCCTACTATGTTCCTATTATCTATCATAGTTTCATCTTGCTGGCATGAAATGCCTTATTTTTGTTTTCTCTCTTGTTGTGTTCATCACGGTATGAAAGTACTTTTCACCCTTGGGGTTATCAGGGAGAAAAATCAACTTTTGTTCTTGGAGGTTCATATAAATTGTTCAAGACACGGCTTGGTCTAGTAGCAGAATTGGCCTCCAAGCAATATCATCGGAAGTTCAGGATGGAATAATGTAAGGCAATCATGAATAAATAAATTTGTCATCGATGTATTGGCGTTTTACTAGCCAAGGGGAAGATTATGTTGAGGTATATGCCTGTGACGTTTCAATTTTAAAGCGACTTGAAAAACCAATTAAGAGCTTCACTTTATTTAAATCACAAATATTTTAAATTGAAATTGATTCATTATAATTAACTAGCTTACCCATCGAACTTCATACCGTCAAAAAGTCAATGGATCTCATGTCACACTTGACTTTATCATTTGGTGAATCATGAATCCTATCTGACAATCAATATTTCCATTCACATCGCAATACGGAATTCCTATGTGCTCAGTCATGCAGCATTTATTAATCCGAAAACATATTCTTCGCAATCAATTTATAGTAATATCCATCAGTAAAGTTTTGAATTGAAAGAAAAAAAAATAGATAGGTTGAATCAGTGTTTCAAAGATGAGTTTAATGTTTTCATAGTGTTGTTGACTGTCAATACATGGTCCAGGAAATATGTGATGTACGATGAATTACACAGGATTCCATATTCCATTTTAGGATGAATATAAGCTAAGCTCAATAAAAAAAGAGTTAATTAGGCTGTCATTCTTCAGAAAAATTAGAAAATGCAATATGCCGAACAACTCTCTTTCATGAGATGAATAATTTTTCCCAACATTTTCCAGTTTCTCAATGATAAGGTAGTGATATTTTTTTTGTAAAGGTCTTGTGAGGAGTAATTATCTACAGCTGGGACCAATCAACTACACTAACTCAATTCCAAACTACCGTTCTTATACCAGTACAAAATATTCATCACAGGGTGACATGTTTATTATACAGCTGGTAACTTTAGATGAAAAATCATATTATCTCAATATGATCTTGAATCATGATCATCTTTCCGTTCTTCGGTAGCCGCTCGGCCGAAAATTTCCATAACATAGGTCTGTAAAATAGATCAATTAAAAATCATTAGTGGCTCCCCTATTAGAATTTCTGGTCAGAAACCATCCCCAATATTCACACAACATATTCCCAAAGTTTCGTGCAGTTCTGTCAAGTAGTTTTCGACTCTATAGGGAACAAACAAACAATCGAATAAGGGATTATTTTACTTTGGGTAGACATCGTAATATTGATAAGGCATATTTAATTCAAAGTTATGATGCAACACAAAAACATTTCACCAGATATAATGCAAATATGATTGTTATATTCAAAATTGATCAATTATCACTCAAATTAATACATAGAGACTATGTGGGTGAAGATATTTGCTTCAGAGATTTCAGTAAATTGTGTTCAAATGTCTGGAATTCTAACAAGCATAGTTTTCTTACTATTATGACTGAATGTGTAGCTAATAGTGAGAAATATAGGCAGGGTCTGGATAACTTTATTGACATTCAGTAGAGAGTGAGTAGCAGTAAAAGAATGAGGATCTCTTGTAGAGAACAAAACGCTAGCATTGCTCTAATTGATAAGATTTGAATTTTGAAAAGCAATCTGATGATTACAGAGAAAAACTTTTTAAACCGATTATCACACCTCTAGTTGAAATGGGGAAAACTAAATCTTCTCACCAATCCGATCAGAGTTTTATACCAAAAAAGAAGGAACAAGAAGAAGAAGAAGAAGAGAAAGAAGAAGAAAGTATGGATCTAGGAGAGGAAGAAGGAGGAAAACATGATGATATTGGTGAAACAACAGAAGTTGCATCACCATCAGCAGCTGAAAAAGATCTAACCATAAATGATTCAAGTATATTTCATCCATCTAGACTTCAGAGTGATACATCCAGCAAAATAAAGAGGATGAAGAATCAAGTGCTTGCACAATATTTGTATACATTTCATAGTGAGAAATTGAATAACTCGATTCCTTATGGAATTTCCTATGATTCTAACCATAAACTATATTATATGGGTGAGTTTAATGTTAGCTTTGATAACTACTTCTTTTATATTGATAGCCAAAAATTCTGAATTACATGGTCTATTAGAACTGTTATTTACCCAAATACCAAATTCATATTTCTTTAATAAAAAAGACCCAAATAAATACAAGAGATTTCATCAATAACATTTGGATAGATGTTGATATGTGAAACGTAACAGTGGTGTTAAGTCTTGCTCAATTCAAATGATATTTCCCGTTAAAAAAGCAAGTAAGAGAGGCTCAGGGTTATTGAAATTTGCAAAAAATACTTCCAGCAATAGAATTTACCAATATCATGACAACTATGATGAATTGTTTCAGAGACTTCCTTTATTAAAATCATCAAAACTTGCTGGACACTCGGGTCATGATGTTGAGATTGCATAAATTATAGAAGAATTATTATGTGAAGGTAAAATCATTGTTTAGTTGCAGAATGAACGTGCACAGATTCGGTGGTAAAAGCGAGAGAGTTGCTGCGAGGAAAGAGATTGTATGGAATGAACCAGATCTTGACAGTTTTAGTGAGAGACTAATCCAGGCAATTAAATCAACAGGGTGTCAGTGAATCTCTGCATTGAGAATTCTCTACATGATCTCAAATCAACAACAGAGATATTCAGATCGCACTTGAATTCAATCAACAATAATAAAGTTGACAAGAATTATTTGGATGAGAAATTGAAAGTTATCTCAGACAAGATTGAAAATTTGGAAGTATTAGATAGAAATTATCTAAATACCAGATTGAAACAGCTTAGTACAGAAATTTTCACTAGAGTGAATGAAACTCATCCATTATTGGTTGATAAGGAATATTTTAATAAAACTGTGCAAACATTGAATGACATTGTTATAACAAAACAAGAGTTTGAAGATCGATAATCCACAATGACTAATACGATAAAGTCAAATCTTATGGAGGGGATTGAACAATTTGTTTCAAAAAACGATTTAAATACATTGTTTGTCAAAATGTCTTGTTTGTCAAACAATGTCTACGTTTGTCAAAACTTATGTATTGAAAAAATGATCTGAGTAGTGAAATGCAAGCATTTATTAAGAAAGATGAATTACAAGCTACAGTCATAACAATTCGTGAGGAAATAGCATCTTCAATTAAAAACCCTCAAGTTAGAATCACTTCAATCTTTAACTGATTTCACTATGCAAGTTGCTTGGGAGAAATCGCATGACATTAAGAAATAGAAAGCTTCATTCTATTTCTATTTCTAGAGAGAGTGTTCTCTACTCCACAACCATTTTTTCCAATTGTAATGGATTTTCCAAGGTGAAACAAGATTGTGGGAAAAACATGCTAATGCTCGAGTTTGAGATGAATTGGAGCAGAGATGCATTCGTCCTTGTAAGCTCTGTGAAGTAGAATTTTAAAACGTGCTAATGATCAAGTGATGAATTTGACCAGAGCTGCATTCATCCTTGTAAGGTCTCTGAACTGAAATTTTAAACGTGCTAATGTTCAAGTGGGAGGAAAATTGGTGCGTAATGATATCGCCCAAGGTTGTCTCTCAGAAGACATATGAATGGAATGAGTGTATCCTTATCTATACATGCTGCTACATTGTGCTGTGAGATGAGTGAAAGCAGCAACAAAGTAATGACACATTGATATGTCAACTTTCAATGAACTCCCATTGGAGATATATCCCATTAAAGCATTACATAATGTTTTTCAGTTTGATTGTAAGATTTGGTGAGGATGATTTAATTTATATCAATATATATTCAGAAGACAACTTTGAATTCACTTTTATTCTTCCAAAAGAATATTCAGCTGTGCTGAATACACACAACATAAAGAGTTTTAAAAGCAAAAGATGGGATTTGAATGTTACTGCTGGTCATGTATTCTTGAAAGAATGGTAAAATCCCCTCGTACTTGTCAATGATGTCAAGTACATCTAGAATTTAACTGATGGATTGAAAGCAAGCAATTAACAAATAGAGGTTCGGTAAAAATCTGAGAGTTAGAGTTTCACTTGAATCTATGTCTTAGACAAAGATGTTCCAGTTAAATCTGTCAGTAGTAGAATGTCTCTCTCTCTCTCTCTCACACCTCTCTCTCTCCTATAAATCATCAAATGGACCGTGACTATCTATAAATGTAATTGAGCATGACTATCCATAAATGAAATAGAGCATAACAGAGAGAGAGTGGGAGAGAGTGAGAGAGGTTCATTCTAAGGTCCTGGGGAGGGAATGAGAGAGAGGTTCTTCTCCTTCTAAGGAGCGGAGGATGTGTGGCAGGAGCGGGGATGGTGGGGGGTACATAGAATTGGTGCAGGGTGAGTGGTGAGGTGGGGAAAAGTGGTAAAAAAACGATGTGGTGTCGGTAAATACAGACTACTTATGCCTTCACCATAAAGACCTTGTTCTAAAAAGTTACAATTTTCTAGTGAGATTCTTATTCGTTAAATTTATGTATTTTAATTGTTAGCCTATACTTGAGGCGATATAATTTGTTATATTTGTAAATTATCCTATCAATCGATTGCTTCCATAAATCTAAATTTTATCATTCATTTTTTGATTGGTGCAATAATTAGAAATGATGCCAAAGGAGAGGAGAGACTGAATATAAGCATAGTAGGCCATTTTGATTTCGATCTCATGGAGAATGTCAGTCAGCATGCGAAAAGCTCAATCAGCATGCGATTAATTTGCAAACCCTACACTTTTGGCGGTAGATGTGCTCTGACCATCTCATTCGGCTGTCAAAAACAACTCCTAAATACTTGTATGAGTCCACTTTCTCTATGCTTTCACACGTACATAGGTTGCTCAATGGATTATCACAATTATGTATTTTTATATTCTCAAGGTTGTAGTCTGTTAAATTTTTTGGCTGTCAAGACCGGCACTATTGGAAAATGTGGAATATTCGGAAAAACTGTCAAAGCTCGCGCAACCCCCAACCGAAAAGGAAGAGCCATCGTCATCCTCATCATCACTCAAACTATTCATTGTTGTTAGCAACGTTGATTCCAAGAACCAAGGCTTATTGGCCGAACTCGAACTACCGGCTATTTTATGTGAATGAATCTCATAGCAGTTTTATATTTTAAACCTCGTTGAATGCTATAAATGACACTGGGTTCAGTTATTTGATTGGAACAATAGAATAACAATGCCAATTTGAATAATTAAAAAAGTTAAAGTGAAAATTGAATTATTGCTACTCAACTAAACATACGGATTCAACTGTTATTGCACAATTATAAATTAACACATCATTATTAGCATCTACGAATTCGTCGAAACAGAGGCTCCATACAGTTTTTTCATTAGATATGCCATTCAAGATTAGAGGCATCTGGCGAGACACAGAGTGCTATAATTCCATTCACTATAATTATTCAATCAAATAAGTCTGAAATTAATAATAAGTTGCTTGTAATATAGTCTATTACTAGAAAAAACAGAGTACTACTAATCCAGAAGAGTGTACAGAGGTAGCTCCATATAATTATCATTTACAAGACAACTAGACTACAAAATTACCTCATATTCCTTCTTCGGTTTGATTTCAAAATTACTTCATATATTTTTTTTTATGATCGTTTGAGGCATGCGCAATTTTACATCGGCTGAACTTATAGTTCATTTTTATTGTGATAATACTAAGGGAAAAATTATCGTCGGTATTGTAGATAAGATTTTAGAAAACTGCCTTGTGCCAGAGATTTTGAGAGATTATATATATGTACATTCAAGAAATTGAAGTATATGCCGATTTCATGCTGTCATTTGGGGAACCCCTAGAATATAGATATTATGACTATCAATACAATAAATCGGAGCTCGCTAAAATAAGTTGTAGATTGATTATTTTAACGGAGTAAAAGCTTATTGCATTGTATTGTATTTCCTATAATGCACAGCGCTAGGGATACGTTTGAATAGCGATTAGGGAGTCAATTTCAATAAAGTACAAAGCAACTCTTAATAATCAATAGAAATGCAATAATTTGCGGCTTAATGTCATCCGAATTATGTTAATTTCTTGTTGATGGATATCCTTCAATTATTGATCAAATAAATTAATTTACTCCTATCTAGTTATAGTGTACAGAACAACATGCTATAGAGAGGATATAAGAACAATATTGTAAGATGCATATGCTTGTATATAGCCTTCTAGCATATTATAAATTGATTTTTTCAAGGTATGATTAATATACGGATGATTATTACTAAGTATGAATATAGAACGACAACAAATTAATCAATGGCATGCTAAATAGCGTTTTGAGATATATTTTATGACTGAACTGATAATGATTAGTCAGTATAGACTTCGAGTTAACCCTTCTCATAGCACTTTGCTTGTTAGATAGAGCCAGACAGTATCAAATGTAAAAATGTGATGATAACTCAAAATAAAAAAAAAGTAACTCACGATACGGCATTTGAAGTCACTAAAATCACTACTTAACACTTTCCACCTCTCACTGCTGCTGTGGGGGAAAATGATGCTTGTGGTTGGGGGTGTTGTCTTGGATGCTGACACTCTTGGTTGGATCGCCGCCCAAGCTGTCCACATGTGCCACATCACGGATCCGGAAGGGGCGCTGCTCCGGCGAAACCTTGGCCATCACTTTGCAGTCCGATGTACATACTGACAGTAGCTTCCCGTCCTTCATCAATTCCCTAGCGGCGGTGAAAGTAGCCCTCGTTTCAGGTAAGAGGTGTTCATTGAGGTAGATTTGAGTTTCAGGAAACTATTGTCTGAGTTCATGTGCTGTGAGTGTGCCCTTGTGTCTTCTTGCTCTAAGCCTTATGTTTTTAGTAATTCGAGATGTAAAGTAAACTATAATGGACGGCGGTGTCGCGTCTCCTCTCCTACCCTGTAGCCTGTGCGCCGCACATATGTCTGAGTTGTAAAAGTTCAATTGTAGGGTCCGGGCTATATCACTCAATATTTCCAGAGTATTCTCGCTGTGAGTAACAGGTACAACGGTTATCAGGATATTATTTTCACGCGTATATTGCTGAAGGTCCTGTACGTTATCTTTTACATTTTCCAGTTCCTTTTTCAGACGGACGTTTTCTTCTTTCAATGCGTTGACGGTTTCACTCGTTTCATTACACTTACTCTCGATTTCCTGAAATTGTTCCTCCATGTGTTCCCACATTTCCCTATTTTTATCCCACTTTTCGTTTGTTTCCTTCCTGAAATCGATGATTGCCTTCATTAATGCAGCGTTCGATGGTTCGTGATCCACTGTTTTGTTAGTTCCTGTGGCTGGTGTAACACACTTATCACACTTCCACTTTTTATTCCGAGTAGTAAGACCAGTGCAGGTCAAGTGGTATTCAGACTGACAGTCTGAACATTTAGCACCATCCTTCATTATCTCCGATTGACATTTAACACACTCCATAACGCCGAACTTTACCTACTCGAGAAATAGCACTTTGTTTCTATTATTAGGTTATGAATAATTGAGAGAGTAACAATACGACCGCTAGTAGGAATTCAACTAGGCGCAAGAAATATTCTCAAGTAACTAATCCAGTTCGATACTATTTTAAACTCCCATACGTTACAAAATAGAAACTACATCAATAACAAGAAAATAAAACTAATTTCGGCTCATACTTAAAAGTCCTTTTGCCAAACCAAAAATACCAAATGACAGAAATTCAAGGTTAGACACACTAATATTCCTTGCTTTATCATGAGGATAACATCTGAGTAGTGCTTCGTTCACTCATGTACACGACAGCCACTTACTCCAGAAAAAAATACACTAACAGGAAAGACTACACAACGTCCTCCAATATGTTGAGTAACACATACTACAACAGAAATAATGCCACAGTCTACTAGAAAATCGTTACAAGCAAAAAATCACAAAACAATATCAGTACCAAAATCAAAGTAGAAATAAATTTAATATGTAATCAGGAATTCAAAAGAGATGTGAATTATCAATACAAAAAAAATTAGGCTATTACCGGGACTGGAATTAAATCTCTCTATTAAACTAACCTCACAATTACAGAAATTAAAAGCCAATATTTACTGTGAGTGAATCGAATAATTATTCCGAATATTCATCAAGCTCAACATTACTAAGAGATAATAACTCAAAAACAACTTTATCTCCTTTTAGATGAGCATGACTGCACTAAGTTGAGACAAACACAAGTTAAAGAGAAAGACAGTATGAAATGAAGTATTACCACATCACACTGTAACCAACCCAGAATGGGGGTAGAGATTCCTTAATTCTAAAGGGCGAGTCATGGGACTTTATTAAAAACAAACTTCAGCATTCTATTAAACTTGAAAAATTTTATTAAATGAATAAAACTGATTCAAATTTGGACAATAACAAAAATAATCTATATCGGTTCATTGCACATTCTAAAAATTCAAGATGACTGCATGTAAGATTTTGCTAACTGCTTATTTGGATTCTAACTGTTCACGAAGGTAGCGTGGACTTTACTCATTTCTCAATTACAAATGTATGATACTAGGGACTCGGTCATTCAAGGGTCTTTAGCATGAGCTAGAAAATGGCACTAACAATCGATCAATTTATAAATTCATCACTATTTAGAAATTTTCACTACACTGATTACTCCCGGATAACTTACTAATTTAAACAAACATTGACATATTCACTTCAAATAATTAATAAACTACTTCAAATTAACTCACGGCGAAAAATAATACATATTAACAAACTTAAACAGCAAACAAATTCAACACACACGTTAATTTTGAGCCCTCGAGGCCCGAGGCTACCTCTAGATTTTAAATGTGAATTCGGCCGCGGCTTAATTGGAACTGAACTACTTGCAAACAAGAGAAAGAATGCAATGAACCCCAGAGTCGGCGGATCATATCAGCAGCTCAATATCATGACAGAAATCAGATTAAGAAAATTCGAAATTTGAGAGAGTCAAGAAAATAATATATATTCCTGGAAACAAATATGAAAATTGAGAAGAAACTATGCTAGTTACAAAGTACAGAATTACAAACGATTGATATAGATTTAAATTTAGAGTTCATGAATTTATGAAGTAGCGCACAACTTTAAAATTTCACACGACTTATTGAATAATTTCCAAGATTCTAATTTGCGAAGAGAAGAGAATATGTAGTTGAAAAGAATGAAGAAATTTGATGATGCAGCTTACCGCAATTTAGAAGAAATATATAGTACTTTACTGTGTTGTGTCTTCACGATGTTTAGTCCAGTTTACTCAAATTTCATGGTCCAGTAGTTACATTTGTTATAGAAGCAGGTTGTGTTTCAAGATATCCCCAATTTAATCATAAATTTAACATAAATTAAATCAAAAAACTCATCTGGGTTTTAAAAAAAGACTCAATCGAAACATAAAAGTAAAAAAAGGCCGAAGCCTATTTTGGCAATATTAAATCGTGTTGGAAGATAATTAGATACAGAACGAAAGGAAGAAACAATTTCCTAAATTTTAAGTCAGACAATTCCAAAATCCAATGTAGGAGTCAGTGACGTAGCATTCAGAAGTGAATCCAGCGTAATAGTTAAGCTGTTCAACAACAGCTTTGCCAACTTGCAAAACAAAATACATACGTATAAATCTTTTATGAATTATAAACTGACAAAATTCGATTCTAATTATTGAAATGACGGAATTCAAATTATAGTTAACTATTGAGAATTTATTTTGGTACAACCTCCTCCACTGGGGTGAAAGTAGGAACAAAAAAAATGTGCCAAAATGAGGTTTAAGCTAAGAAAACAAGTAACAAGAGAGAGAAAGTAGACGGGCCCTTCCACAGACTCACTCAAAAATTTGGAAAAGAAGTATAAGATAAGCAAAGGGACAAGTAACATAAGTAAATTTGGTCATGACCATTCAAAGAATAATCAGATCAAAATTCGCCAATTCATCATTCAAAAAAGATTAATAATGAAAAAAATGAAAAGTTTGAGTATCACAGAAAGTGAAAACTCTAAATTTGTTCCTTAAAATATTAACACAAGTAATCCATACTTAAATGATAAATGTTTTTCAGTAACAATCATTAAGACAAAGGTAAGAAATACCCGAGTGATAATAAACCATTATCATCACTTAAGTATTCTAAAATTTACAAAACATATGTAGTTAAAAGGATGCGTCCACCGCTACTTACAAAAACCAACATAAAAAAAATCAACAATTTTCTTGATTCAAAAGACAAAGCGATTTGCAAAGAAATTCTAGCTTAAGTTTCTCAGATCAGTAATTACAAGTACAACAATTTAGAAGAAATATATAGTACTTTACTGTGTTGTGTCTTCACGATGTTTAGTCCAGTTTACTCAAATTTCATGGTCCAGTAGTAACATTTGTTATACAAGCAGGTTGTGTTTCAAGATATCCCCAATTTAATCATAAATTTAACATAAATTAAATCAAAAAACTCATCTGGGTTTTAAAAAAAGACTCAATCGAAACATAAAAGTAAAAAAAGGCCGAAGCCTATTTTGGCAATATTAAATCGTGTTGGAAGATAATTAGATACAGAACGAAAGGAAGAAACAATTTCCTAAATTTTAAGTCAGACAATGCCAAAATCCAATGTAGAAGTCAGTGACGTAGCATTCAGAAGTGAATCCAGCGTAATAGTTAAGCTGTTCAACAACAGCTTTGCCAACTTGCAAAACAAAATACATACGTATAAATCTTTTATGAATTATAAACTGACAAAATTCGATTCTAATTATTGAAATGACGGAATTCAAATTATAGTTAACTATTGAGAATTTATTTTGGTACAACCTCCTCCACTGGGGTGAAAGTAGGAACAAAAAAATGTGCCAAAATGAGGTTTAAGCTAAGAAAACAAGTAACAAGAGAGAGAAAGTAGACGGGCCCTTCCACAGACTCACTCAAAAATTTGGAAAAGAAGTATAAGATAAGCAAAGGGACAAGTAACATAAGTAAATTTGGTCATGACCATTCAAAGAATAATCAGATCAAAATTCGCCAATTCATCATTCAAAAAAGATTAATAATGAAAAAAATGAAAAGTTTGAGTATCACAGAAAGTGAAAACTCTAAATTTGTTCCTTAAAATATTAACACAAGTAATCCATACTTAAATGATAAATGTTTTTCAGTAACAATCATTAAGACAAAGGTAAGAAATACCCGAGTGATAATAAACCATTATCATCACTTAAGTATTCTAAAATTTACAAAACATATGTAGTTAAAAGGATGCGTCCACCGCTACTTACAAAAACCAACATAAAAAAAAATCAACAATTTTCTTGATTCAAAAGACAAAGCGATTTGCAAAGAAATTCTAGCTTAAGTTTCTCAGATCAGTAATTACAAGTACAACAATTTAGAAAATATGATTATTAGATGTGTATGAAGTAAGCAAACAAATGAACTAAGCAAACAGGACAGAAACAGATAAGATAATGGTAACTTAGGTGAGTTTTAGATAGTGGCAGTCAATACTAGAATTGCATCTATACTTATAAAATTCTTATCTCACTGACTCACTGATAACGATTTCTGGAAAACTACTGGACGGATTGCAACAAAACTTGAAATATAGCTTCCTTATAAGTCCTAGGTGCTCAATAAGAAATGTTTTGGCAATATTTTAACTCTAAGGGTGGTTTTTAAGGGTTTAAAGATAGTCTTTTAGCAAGTATATTCTTCTTATTTCAATCTCTCATTTATAATTGGAATATAATATATACCATATGTATATGGTCCATACCATAATTATGTTAATATAGAACTATAATCTAGAGAGAGTACCTCTTCGAAACAGTTGTTAACTGGTAACCAAATTAATAATTTTGTCAGGTTGGCATTAAGTTGAGTTAACTTTGTTAGGTTGGCACCAAGTTGAAGATTAAAATGCATTTATCAGGGAAAAATTGATTGGGCACTGCTACTTCAATCAGAGCTATTCCTGAGAATATAATATTATTATTCATTTATCCTACAGTTACCTCGAAAAGTGACCATTCCTGCACTGATTACAGAACGCAAAGAATCTCTCTTCCGCTCTAGTGCGCAAAGTATTAATTGCGTACTCTTAATACTTTGTGTATTATCTTGCAGCCATCCCAATCAGCTGTTGACATTTTTGGCGTGTATTTTTTATGCGAATTTCTTCTATCTATATTTTTTTCCTACAGTTACCCAAAAAAGTGCTCATTCCCACATCATTTATAGTACGCAAAATACCTTATTCCCACACCCAGTGCGGGAATGTAGATTTGAGTGTGGCAAAGTACTTTGCCGCACTCCAAATTTGCAACATAACAACACAAAATACTTAACACACTTTATATTGGTAGAGTGCGGCAAAGTGAAAGAAATGCTGGTAAACCTGAATATTATGTTGCTGGCTGAAAATTTTTGTAAAACAGCTGATTATTACCGCGAGATATTGGATAATGAACAGTAAATAAACAAGAAGTTTTGATAGTATTCAATATCAGTATTCTATTTCTATTCAAGTTATCATGAACGGTTTTTTATGTGTGAGATGCCTTATTTTTAACTGGAATACATTGGAAACATTTATCAACTATTTTTATATTCAAGGAATCAAGTATTTTTATATCGTTATTTACTTTTGTGGTTAGGTTACTCGTGTCGTGTTAGTGATACTAAAGCTGTGATTGTTATATTTTCAAAACAATAATGAATCCATTAGGTTTGAAACATAAATATTCACACTTCAAAAAAAGTTATTCAGTTCTTCAACTCCCCGAAAAATCTCTACTCACATTTTCGTAGAACAACTATAATGAATACCAGTAGATTCTATTTGCTGATTGTAGATGATTTTTTGTGACTTTTCCCCCCCTCCCCCCAACGCACCCATCCTACATACCCCCCACCACCCCCGCTCCTTCCGCACCTCCCCTGCCCCCTCTTTCACTCCTTAGAAGAAGAGAAGAAGAAGAAGAAGAAGGAGAGGGGGAAGAAGAAGAAGAAGAAGGAGAGGTGGAAGAAGAAGAAGAAGGAGAGGAGGAAGAAAAAGAAGAAGGAGAGGAGGAAGAAGAAGAAGAAGAAGAAGAAGAAGAAGAAGAAGAAGAAGATGATACCAATGATGCTCTCTCTCTCTCTCTCTCTCACACCCTCACTCCCTCTCTCTCTATGTTATGCTCCATTTCATTTATCTCTCTCTCTCTCTCACACCCTCTCTCTCTCTATGTTATGCTCTATTTCATTTATAGATAGTCATGACCAATTACATTCAGTGATGCCCAATTACATTTAGTCACAGTCTATTTGATGATGATTTATAGCAGAGAGAGATATGTGAGAGAGAGAGAGAGAGAGAGAGAGAGAGAGAGAGAGAGAGAGAGAAACAATCTACTGTCAGATTCAAGTGGAACGAACTTCTGCCAGATTTAAGTGGAACGAACTTCTTACAGTCATAAATTCTAGATGTACTTGACAACTAGGATGAGATTTTACCATTCTTTCAAGAAAACATGTCCAGCAATAACATTCAAATCCCATCTTTTGCTTTTAAAACTCTTTATGTTCTGTGTATTCAGCACAGTTGAATATTCTTTCGGAAGAATAATAGTGAATTCAAAGTTGTCTTCTGAATCTATATTGATATAAATTAAACCATTCTCACAAAATCGTACATTCTCAACATAGAACCAATCAAACTGGAAAACATTATGTAATGCTTTAATGGGATATATCTCCAATGAAAGTTCATTGAAAATTGACATATCAAAGTTTGTCATCTCTTGTTGCAGTTTTCACTCATCTCACAGCACAATGTAGCAACGTTTATAGATAAGGATATACTAATTTCAATCATATACATGCTTCCTTTGAGACAACCTTGGATGTTATCATTACGCACCAATTCTCCTCTCGGTCGAACATTAACATGTTTCAAAATTTCAGTTCAGAGACCTTACAAGGACGAATGCGGTTCCGGCCTAATTAAATACTCGATCATTAGCACGTTTGCAATTTTACTTCACAGAGCTTACAAGGACAAATGCATCTCTGCTCTGATTCATCTCGAATTCGACCATTAGCACGTTTCATGCATAATCTTGTTTCACCTTGGAAAAAATGATTGTGAAGTAGAGACCACTCTCTCACTTTGAAATAGAATGTAGCTATCTATTTCTCATGCAATTTCTCACAAGCAATTTGCATAGTGAAATCAGTTAAAGATTGATGTGATTCTAACTTGAGGGTTTTAGAACATTCCCATAGATACTCAAACCCATTTTATCAGTAATCAAATCACCTACTTGATCTTCTGTCAAATTATGCTGTTTTGCCTCAATCCAATTCATATGAAAACTTACCTTCGTGTAGTTCCAAACTGTTTGGTAGGCTATTCTATTCATAAATAAAGTGAGATAATTGGTAAATGCAGGTGAACATTGTAATCTTGTCACTTCATCATTCTCAGTATTTTTAATTGAAGATGCTATTTCCTCATGAATTGATTTGACTGTAGCTTGTAATTCATCTTTCTCAATAAATGCTTGCATTCCACTACTCAGATCATTCTTCAATACATAAGTTTCGCTAAACGTAGATAGCAATGTATTTAAATCGTTTTTTGAAACAAATTGTTCAAACCCCTTCATAAGATTTGTCTTTATCGTATTAGTCATTGTGGATAATTGATCTTTAAACTCTTGTTTTGTTATAACAATGTCATTCAATGCTTGCACAGTTTTATTAAAATATTCCTTATCAATCAATAATGAATGAGTTTCATTCACTCTAGTAAAAAGTTCTGTGCTAAGCTGTTTCAATCTGGTATTTAGATAATTTCTATCTAATACTTGCAAATTTTTAATCTTGTCTGAGATAACTTTCAATTTCTCATCCAAGTAATTCTTGTCAACTTTATTATCATTGATTGTATTCAAGTGCGATCTGAATATCTCTGTTGTTGATTTGAGATCATGTAGAGAATTCTCCAAATTGATAGATTTCTCTTTAACTACCCTATCAATATTGTCAGATAGCTGTTGTAATGTACTGAAGATGTGTTCCTTTTCGATCTCATTCAATCCAATATTCTAACTACATTAGATTATTGTGAATCTAAATACGAGTGCAGAGATTCACTAACACCCTGTTGATTAATTGCCTGGATTATTCTCTCACTGAAACTGTCAAGATCTGGTTCATTCCATACAATCTCTTTCTCTGCAGCGACTCTCTCGCTTTTACCTCCGAATCTGTGCACGCTCATTCTGCAACTAAACAATAATTTTACCTTCACATAATTCTTCTATAATCGATGCAATCTCAACATCATGACCCGAGTGTCCAGCAAGTTTTGATGATTTTAATAAATGAAGTCTCTGAACCAATTCATCATAGTTGTCATAATATTGGTGAATTCTATTGCTAGAAGTATTTTTTGCAAATTTCACAACCCTGAACCTCTCTTACTTGCTTTTTTTAACAGGAAACAGCATTTGAATTGAGCGAGACTTTACACCAGTGTTACATTTCACAATGAACTTTTGTTATTGATAAAATCTTCTTGTATTTATTTAGATCTTATTCATTATTTACACATATTTTTCATCATTTATTCATAGATCTTTGTCTTTGGGAAAATAACAGTTCTAATAGACTGTGTTTAATTCGGACTTTTTCGTTATCAATATAGAAGAAGTAGTTATCAAAGCTAACAACCATCTCACCCATAAAATATAATTTCCGGTCAGAATCATAGGAAATTCCATAAGGAATCGAGTTATCCAATTTTTCACTATGAAATGTATACAAATATTGTGCAAGCACTTGATTTCTTATCTTCTTTATTTTGCTGCTTGTATCACTCTCAAGCCTAGTTGAATAATATATACTTGAATCGTTCATGCTTAGATCTTTTTCAGCTGCTGATGGTGATGCAACTTCTATTGTTTCACTAATATCATAATGGTTTTCTCCTAGATCCATACTTTCTTCTTCTTTGTCTTCCCCTTCTTCTTCTTCTTCTTGTTCCTCCTTTTTTGGTATTGAACTCTGATCGGATTGGTGAGAAGATTTAGTTTTCCCCATTTCAACTAGAGGTGTGATAATCGGTTTAAAAAGTTTTTCTCTGTAATCGTCAGATTGCTTTTCAAAATGTACAATGCTTCTATGTTTGTCTCTAAGAACTTTCCTCAATTTCTTAATCTTATCGATTAGAGCAATGCTAGCATTTTGTCTTCTACAAGACATCCTCATTCTTTAACTGCTACTCACTCTCTACTGAATGTCAATTAAGTTATCCAGACCCTGCCTATATTTTCCATTATTAGCTACACATTCAGTATAATAGTAAGAAAACTATGCTTCTCAGAATTCCACACATTTGAAAACAAATTTACTGAAATCTCTGAAGCAAATATCTTCACCCACATAGTCTCTATGTATTAATTTGAGTGATAATTGATCAATTTTGAATATAACAATCATATTTGCATTATCTAAAGTAAAATGTTTTTGTGTTGCACCATAACTTTGAATTAAATATGCTGTATCAATATTACGATGTCTACCCATAGTAAAATAATCCCTTATTGGAGGTGTGTGACTAAGTTGTAAATTGTCAAATATAACTAGAGAATATTGTGGTATATTGTTTGGATGTGGAATGTTATTGGGAATATCATTCACATGAAATTCAATACCTTTCATTTTTGAAAAGACTTCTCTTAAAAACAAGTACTTATCTTGATATTGACTTCTAGTATTTAAATAAATATGTTTAAATCTCAATCCATTTTTGGAAAAAATCAAGTTGAACAATAGATTCGTTTTACCACATGCAGATGGGCCCACAATGAGAATTCTAGCGTTATGTGGTATCAATGCCCCATTCTTACACCATCATTACCTCTTATGCAATTATTACAATGACGAGTTTGTTCATGTTGAGAAAGTGAGATATACAAACAGAATGAACTGTTTCATGTGTCTGGTTCACCCGCTAATGAAGCGTTTCTAGGTGACACACATACATGTACTCACCCATTCAACATCTAGACATGTACCACATGCTACTACTTCACACTTCTCCATGACAAAATGAGAAATGAAAGAGCGAACATTCAATTCAAGTTGTTTTTATTTAAAAAACAATGTAAAGAATATTACAATGATTATTCACAACAGATGTGGATAAATAATTATACAATGTACATTATTTACATCATATGATCCTACTCCAATTATTTACAACATATGTGGATAGATAATTATACAATGTACATTATTCACATCATATGATCTTACTATAATTATTCACAACAAATGTGGATAGATAATTATACAATGTACATTATTTACATCATATGATCTTACTCTAATTATTTACAACATATTATACAACAATGTTAATCGGTAAAATTATACCATGTAAATTATTTACAACATAATGATCTTACTTTGATTATTTACAATCTTACTCTAATAAGTTCTCTCGATTTATAAATGATGGTTATGGAAATCCAATCCATTTCACAAGCAACTTATCCTTATCTCGTCTCAATATTTTTTCTATCAAATAAACATCTCTTTCAGATTCATTCAAATGTGAGTTTCCAATTTCTTCTTGATAAAACCCACCCTGTACTATCTCACCACTAAGATCTTCTAATGAGTAAGTGATAGGTCTTGTGGGATGTATGCTCACAATTTGGAAATATTCGAGTGACCAATTCATTAGATATTTTTTATCAAATATCTGTTTCTTTTTAGAAATTCTCACAATATCACCTAGCTTATATTTTGGTTTCAACTCTTTTAATTTGAATTGTCTATCAAATGCAGAGTTTAGAGATTCTAAAACGCGTTTACAATGTTTTTTAGTTACATCTTCAGGTCGCATTCCAATGGAACTGTGTACTGTATTGTTATAATCATCTACAATATTTTGTAAGTTATTAACCCAGTTTTTACTCCCACGTTCAGTTAAAGATCGATATATTTTTGATTTTATTGTATGATTAAATCTCTCAGCGATACTAGCTTTCTTATCAGTAAAAACAGAATAATGCTCGATATTATACTTATCTAACAAATCTTTCACATGCTAATTAAATACTCCTTCCCTCCATCTGTCTGGGAGAAACGCATATGTTTATTCTTATGAACAATGGGTTTGAGTGCATTATAAACACTTTGTGCAGTCTTATTCTCTCAAGGTATACAATAAGCATACTTGTTAAAACAATTAATAACAACTGAAATATAATGATATCCTTTATTGAATTTAGATAAGCTACCCATCTCAATCAGATCCGATTGATATAAATTGTTCTCATTCTTCAACTCATATCTACGTGTGGGGTAATTTACACGTGCAGCAGAGTGAAGCTCCAATGCTAATTTTGCTTTAATATTACTCTTCTTTGTGTGAAGACACACATGAAACAGAATTCGATGTGTTGGTCACTACCTTGTTACACACACACTGATCTGTGCAATCAGTTTGCTATTTTGTAGTGACCGAATGGTAATGTATCGATTCTATTCTCTGCAATGAAGCGCTTGTCATTGAACGGGCTTAAACAAACCTTTGCGCATTCAATTTGATGTATGTTATGATTGAAGAATCTCAACATATTACATTTTTCTATATGTTGGCATCATTCAATCAAACATTTCTTATACAAGTCAAAACTAAGTTTTCTATTTTTTACATGTGTCTTCACACCTTTTGCTACACACTTATTTACAGTTTCCTCCTTCTCATTATTTACAAGATATGAATACAATTTCGCCCGTAATCCCAGAAAAGATTTTAAAGGAATTGAAGCTGCCTCATCCTTAAATTTCCCTACAACTTTATTCCTCTCATTGGAGAAGCATTCATGCTCAGCAGGGTAATTTGAAGTGTCAAAAAGTTCTAGATTATCTCTTATCAATTGGTAGACATTGGGTGTCTCCAACGATAAGAGGAAGCTATCTGTATCAGTCATACAAAGCTGGATGCGTTGTCAGGGTATGATTTTTTGCAATTTACAGTAGAAAAAATTCATACATGTGTAGTTTACTCAAATCTAGGATGCAGAAACCTGAATAGATTGGTCTATTCATTTTAAGTTCCAGCTTACATGAGAAAACTGCAATCACATCCGAACTTATTATCTGCCAGCATTAACATAGGGGATTTGAAATGTACTTATCTAGATGCGTGGCATCTGTGATAATTTGAACATTACATTGATGCCAATTTCCCTGTATCGATTTTCCATAAATTAAGTTACTCATCTGCTTGAAGAATGAGACTTCAAATTTATTTTTTGCGGCTTGCCTATTACAGGTATTGAACTCAATGTAGTTCTTCAACCAAGGTGATTGGGAAAAGCTAATGACGCGATGTACTTTTGTCAATTGCAATCTGAGTATAAGGTACAGCTTCAAATTCATGTAATGAACAATGTACCTCCCTTGATCAAAAAGTGTGATCATGAGTTTTTTAGTCAGAGTTTGACCATTCTCATTGGTTTGGTATTTGGAGAACAATTCAATAGGGGGAATTTCACTCTATTATACAATAGCAGTTTAGTACTAGCAATACCAGTTTCTGATTCACTCTCCAAATTTGTAAAGTCAAGAGCATGGATTTCTTTCTCTGAGAGGAACTTGAAATTTCCATAAGGTAAGAATTGATTCATAGAGTGGGCATACAAAAAATTACAATCTATATAAAGCAAATAGTTACTTGGTTTTGTGGGATCGTATGTGTCAGGGATGTGTTTGTTATTGGCTTCTCAATAATGCTTGCCAATAAATGAAACACCACCGCACATTCCTGATTCAAACATTAGATGTATATTGGGATCGCTAATCAATTGGAGTTCAACCCGGGTGAACTTTAACATACAATTTCAAGTGTAATGAGCAAGCGAAAGAAAATGAGTCACATCGAGGCCATATGACCTAAAAAGCGTTGACCTCATTTCTTGGAAAACCTCAACTAATAGCATGACGTCTAGGCACAGATAGAAATCTTGATACTTGCCGAGAGATTCCAACTTGAATGTTGAGAACACTTTTTGTGTGTGCTCATATTCTTTGGGGGAGAGGGGTGTATCATTAAGATCGTTATAAAAACATTCTATCGGAGGGAGAGAAGTCTCAGCAAATTTTTCAGGGCAAGATATGTATGAATAGGGATATACTCCTTTTTTTAACAAGAGTTGCCTATATTTGAGATCGGGGTCATTAAATACTGAAAACAGACATTTGAACTTCGATTCCATATCTGTACTATCTACCAAGTTGCGCACTAATACTTCCAAGGATTCATTCATAAATTTTTATGAATCTAAAAACTCAATTTTCCCCACTGCCAATGTCAAAAATCTTTCTGATGTATTGGCGATACAGGAAATTCCTTTTTGACATTTTCCGAGAGCTTTTAGAATAAAATGGCTGTCAAATCCGCTAAAATTATGGAAGTAACAGCTAATTGTATCGTCAGTTCGAGTATTTAAATTACACAACACATGAGCAGCACACAAAAACTTTCCATTTCCATGTGCATGATGGCGTACCTTTGTGTCTGTTTCGGTAAAAACTTTATCGCAAAGGCCGCACTTATCAGCATTTTGAAATTCGCATTGCTGATGCTCACTTAAATGCTCCATCGGAATTTCGCATTTTATATCTGCACTCAATAAATTGCCCAGTTTGATTATTTCCTTGAGAAAGTTCTCCATGATCTTTTCATTGATATTACTCGATCTATAGAGTACTAGGCCGTACGCGATATCTCCATTCATATCAATTATGACGAAACAATACCCGCACGGAATATGACACACTGTTTTCTTGGTGTAACTTCTGGTGATAGGTACATCCTCACAATCAGATTTGTTACCATCCATATTCACAACAAATGTTTCCAAATCCGTGTAGATTGAATACTTTTTCTTCAAAGTCAAACCGAGTTTTCTAAATTTGATTGACTCACCTCGTTTTGGGTATGAAGTTCTCTGAGACTGGAACTTTGATCAAAGCTCTAGATGTCTCATCACATTTGCTTTCCCATCACAATTTTTAGATTTGTTTGTTGTGAATCTGTGAAAACAGAAATTACAAACATCCACTTGATGAGCATTTTTCGAAAGGTGAGAAAGAAGACACGACAATCAGTTTTTCCCATTTGTGGTGTTAATTAAACAAAAATGTGTTTTTCCTGCATCGCCTTTCAACATTAAAAGATTAATGTGGTATTCATGCATATGGAATATGCTTGTTCGATAGGGGAAAAACTTTTTGTTGTCATACGCAATAACATGAATTGCAATGTCTGTATTAAGAATTTCAAATTTCTTTATGTCGCGACCGGTGGTTGGGAAATTAACTCCGCGAGTGTTCAGCCTGTGAGCAAATTTGCTCAAATATTTCACTGTTTGTTATTTGTGTTATTTGTTGGTTTCTGGTGAAAATAGGCTAGAGCACTCCACAGAAAACACTTTTTATCAGAAAGATTTTCAACATTGATAACACATTTCTTAGCTTTGATGAACTGGGGTGTTTGAATATAACTGCTTGTGTATATTGGATTATATCAGAGAAATCTCCTATAATGAGAATATCAACGTAGTGCATTTATAATATCACGCATAAGTTAGTTCTGCATTGTCCCACCAGATCGCATAAGCATGTCAACAGTCGCTTGTAATGGCTTATAATGAGTGGAAGGAGAAAAGTGGGCTGGCATGGGAATATGGAAGGAGAGTGTCAGTCTTTTGATCCGGTTTTTTATAGCTGCATCTGGCAGCCTGCCTGGCTTTCAACTCATTTCTAAGGAAGCCTCAATAATAATATTGCAAGCACAACCAAAGGCCAATTAGTGGCCTATTATAAAAGACAAACAATTTCATTCCTTTGTGACATGTAGCTTTCTTTTCTGCTCTGACAACTCTAGAGCTGAATTATGAATATGTATAATAATATTTCTATTTTTCTATAATCTGTTGATATGAGAAGTTCTTTAATATGATAAGGAGAAGGAAAGGTGGATGATAAGAATAATGAAAAAAATAAGAAGAAAATATTATTTGATTATCATGAGTAGAAAAGAGTAGGATGAGATGATGATAATGATGATGATAATGATGATGATAATGATGATAATAATGATGATAATAATGATAATAATAAGAGAAGGAGGAGTGATGATGGGATATGACAGATAAGGAGAAGAAGAGAAGAAAAGAAGAACTTCTGATCATTTTCTTTCCCTCTCATAATTATTATCCTTATTCTCACTTCTTCTTCCACTATTATTCTCAGCTCTTCATCTTCCTCACGTTCTCTTCCTCTTCCTCCTCCATTCTCATCTTCATTTTCTTCTTCTTCTCCTTATTCTTCTTCTGCTATTTCTTTGTTTCTTCTTTTTCTCCTCCTCTTCTTCCTCCTCCTAGAAGAAAAAGAAGAATAAGAAGACAGGAAGAAATAGCAGAAGAAGAATAAGATGGAGATGAATAAAATGAAGATAAAAATGGAGGAGGAGGAGCTGAAGGAAGAGGAGGAGAAGGAGAAGAAGAAGTAGTAGTAGAAGAAGAAGAAGAAGAAGAAGAAGAAGAAGAAGAAGAAGAAGAAGAAGAAGAAGAAGAAGAAGAAGAAGAAGAAGAAGAAGAAGAAGAAGAGAAGAAGAAGAAGAAGAGAAGAAAGAAGAAGAAGAAGAAGAATAAGAAGAAGAAGAAGAAAGAGAAGAAGAAGAAGAGAAGAAGAAGAAAGAAGAAGAGAAGAAAGAAGAAGAAGAAGAAGGAAGAAGAAGAAGAATAAGAAGAAGAAGAAGAAGAGAAGAAGAAGAAGAAGAAGAGAAGAAGAAGAAGAAGAAGAAGAAGAAGAAGAAGAAGAAGAAGACGAAGAAGAAGAAGAAGAAGAAGAAGAAGAAAAAAAGAAGAAGAAGAAAGAAGAAGAAGAAGAAGAAGAGAAGAAGAAGAGAAGAAGAAGAAGAAGAAGAAGAAGAAGAAGAAGAAGAAGAAGAAGAAGAAGAAGAAGAAGAAGAGAAGAAGAAGAAGAAGAAGAAAGAAGAAGAAGAAGAAGAAGAAGAAGAAGGGGAAGAAGAAGAAGAAAGAGAAGAAGAAGAAGAGAAGAAGAGAAGAAGAAGAAGAAGAAGAGAAGAAGAAGAAGAAGAAGAAGAAGAAGAAGAAGAAGAAGAAGAAGAAGAAGAAGAAGAAGAAGAAGAAGAAGAAGAAGAAGAAGAAGAAGAAGGGGAAGATGAAGGGGAAGAAGGAGGTGATGGATTAGGAGGAAGTGTGAGTGTTAACTATTGTTAACTATTATTAGGAGGAGAACTCTTTTTTCAGAAAAATTATGGCTTTTATATCAGGCCTGATCAGGAAATAGTTTTCTGGTTTAATCTCTCTAATTAGAAACTACAACAAAATATAAGGGTGAATATTAAAGCATGCATACTGCGTGGGGAATTTCCAGTAATTATTGAGAATTGTATTGAATACTTGTTCTCGTATTGTGAAACACATATTTCTCATTTATAATTTGTGAGAGGAATTCTCAAATGATACTTGTTCTTTTATTGTTAATCTCTCATTCTTTATTTTTTATTTGTGAAAAGGAAAACCAACTTTTCATGATCCAATAATAATGTATTTAATAAAAATGAATCATTAATTGAAAAGTAAGATTATGAATTCATACTATAAGTACCCTACAATATATATTCTTTCTAAAAAAATGATAATTCTCTAAGGCAAGTGGATTGGTTGAATGCCTGTTTGAAAGACTACGTAAGGATGACAACCTCTCCAACCAACTTGGAGGGCATTTCTATTCTAGAAATTAAACTCTCAAACACTTAAAACAGGATAATGTGTGGTAAATTCCAATTTCTTCCAAACTCCACATTATTTTCCTATAATCGGAGAGAATAGTTGGGTATATTTTAAGATATTTTTTAAAATTGCAATTTATTCAGTTTATAATGCTTCTATGATGTGAGTGTTATACTATGACCCCATACTCTCTTTTGTTCCATATTGGGGCTTTCTATCACATATATTGTGAGTGATGTATATGTGATAAAAATTATTTTTCTAGATTGTGCCTTGGTCACTGAGTAGAGACAATTTTGAAACCAAAGTTCTTTATCGAAAATTCAATTGTTGATCGATCCAATTGATTAACAAAAAAAAATCATCAAATATATTATTATTACCATCTTCACGCTTACCATCTTCATCCATTGATTATCCACATTCTCCTTCCAAATCACTAATGGAATGCCCTGCACTAGCAACCTTTATTCTCTGCATCCGCTCTTGAATTCACTTTTATCAAATTAATCTTAGCTTTCCCTTTATATGTCTTCTGCATAATAGTACACATGGAAATTTCATAGAATGGTCAGGTTAGACTTAAGTCTGTCCTGAGGGCTGATCACTAGCCTAATCCTCAATCAGTCCTGGGCATATTACCCCTTATTTATTTATTTACATTAATAGGAATATTAAAACATAAGCTTACAGCTTCGATCGCATAGACAAATTAATCAATAAAACAAATTAATGGGCACCGTATAAGTATGAGCAAAGTTTTGCTGCAAAACTTTCGTGTCTTGGGATAGGAGAATATTAAACTGTTAGTCAAGAGTGAAGTATATAGGTGCGTACAGATTTTCGCTCTGCTCCGCAACCGAACGTCACTCCAGTAGAGCGATTGATGATCGACCGGGGAACAACAGTGGTTCGACCGGGGAACGCGAGAAGATCTAACATCTTCCATAACGTTCATGATGGGTGCGTGGGCGGTGCGACTGTGGTTCGATGGTGGTACGAGGGTGGTACGAGGGAGGAGCGTGCTCGGTGCTGGTTGGAAGCGCGAATATGTGTACGCAGCTTAACGTTTGTGAGGCTCATTGATGGCTCAAAAACATATCCAGACAAGTGATATGGCCATTTCCACACTTGCTGATGACTTCTTGTGGATGAAGTATTATTATAATTGAATCTCATATAACTTTATAATATTCATTCTATTGTCATTTAGACTGAATTTGGAACAATTCTGTTGTGGAATGGTTGCAATATTCATTATCAGCATTAAAAATACTAAAGATTTACACAAACAAACATTTTATTCGGTATAGGACATGTTCACCGTCTATTACTGACTTTTCACATTGTATGGTAGCTGTAGGAAAAATTTAATGTGCAATACGTGCGCAAAGTTTCTTTGCTGCACTCAAGAAACCATCATTCCGCACTCGCCCGTGCGAGAACGTGCGTAAACGTTTCTTTCGGTGCAGCAAAGTGGCACTTTGCGCACTAGTTGCACAAATAACTATTCCAATCACTTGATAATGGCATTATTTATAGCCAGAACATGTCGTGTTGAATAATTTTAAAAAGAGTAATCAGATTTATAGATATTGAAATATAGATATAAGAATAAATATTTTTATTTCTATTTCTGGGAGTATAGATAATTTTTATGTTTCATAGAACAAACTTTTATGACGAGAGTTCTATCAATTGATTCTACTCTATCAAGACTAATTTTGTTTGTATATCTGACAGATCGCGTGAACAGCTTAAACAATTCCGATGAAATTTCAATTATTCAGTATGAATAGAATAGAATAGAATAGAATAAAAATGAACTTTATTCAACAAAACGATTCAAACAGTTCTCAATGTAGAAAACAAAGAAACAAATTGAAATAATAATAAACAGTAAATCAGAAGTAAACAGTTCATTTGGCATGGCATTTTGTCGTCAGCCGAAGTTGTGCCGAACTTGATAATTATATTACTTAACTCTTGAGACAAAGAAAATGCTTTCATAAATTATATAATACAGTAGTAATAAAAAATAATATATAAAATTGGCTTGGTTTGCGATTCATAACTAAACAGACTGTCTTTGAAAGAATAGATTTTAAATGTCAAATATTGAACAATCACCTGATTCATATGAGGATAGAGAAAAAAAATAAATAAAAAAATTAATAAAAAAAGTAAATTAAAAAAAATACACCAGTTTTTATCTAATTAATATTACTGTTATATGTGATGGATGCTCGGTAGTAGTATACACGACTGAAGATTCATATTTATAAAACAATCCATTTATCACAGAGAGAATGACCAACGGTTAAAGGATAAAAATTAAAGCATTAATAATTGAACTCTTCTATTATTTGCTTTCTATACCTCAGAGCCGCCCTCACATACCCCACCAAAAGTTTCCAATCCTTTCCATCCAAGTATTCTATGACCTCTCTTCTTTCCAGTCTCCACTTATTGAACCATGTCTTTCTTATCTCTCCTAGAATTTCACATCTACCTAAAAAATGAAACATGTCCTCGTTTTCCTGACTATTGCACATTGAACATCTGTGTGATTCTTCCTGTCTTTCCGGTCTGTAATTCAGCGGGAATAGAGCTCCTCTAGCTTTGAAAATAATACTTATAAAATTCCGCTTATTCCTATCATTTATATATTCTCTTATCAGACTTTCCTCCTTATTCAACAGAGCATAAATGGAATGAAATTGCGCAGCATTAGCCCCATCCAACCACTTACCCCGAACCGTTTGTCTAATTTTAGTGACCAATAGCTGACCCATTCTGCTCCACTCACGCTTTTCCTGCAGATTATGTGGCCAGTCTATATTATTATCTCTACAAAGTCTTAGCCATTCTCCATACCAACCACATTTCTTCTTGATGAATATTTCACTGAGGATTCGCGGAAATCTATGCTCAGGCAGCGCAAGCGTTTCCAATATATAGTTGAAGTGTAGGACAAAAGTATTCACCTACATTGTATCTACTCCAGCTTCAAGGTAAATGACGTAGTTCGGCGTATTTCTTGGTAGGGATAGCAATTTCTTGATAAAAAACTTTTGAAAATTTTCCAACTCTTCCGATTGCACGTAACCCCACACCTCAGCCGCATAAGTCACCACTGCTCTGCTTGTAGCATTATAAGCATGCCACTTGCTAGAGATTGGTACCTCGTCATTTAAGATAAGCCTACGCCATACACTATTTATACCAAATTTTGCTGTTGTTACTTTATTTTTAAAATGTGGACGCATCGATAGAGCAGGTGTGAAAGTAACTCCCAGATATTTATATTCCTTCACCACCTCCAGTCTTTCCTCTCCATAATACCACCTTTCATCTCTCCTCAGTCTTCCTCCTCCCCTAAACACCATTATTTTTGATTTGGTCATGTTCAATTCTAGATTCCATCGCATACAATATCTTCTCAAATTATTGATCATTCTCTGTAACATTACTGGGTTATCTGAAAAAATTACTATATCGTCTGCGTATAGAAGAGCGTTTATTTTGAAACCATCTATAGATAGGCCTCCACCTATACTCTCACATATGACTGTCATGCATGAAAATCAGAAACAACAAAGGTGAGGCGAAGCAGCCCTGTTTTAATCCGTTCTCAATGCTCGATTTCAATTATGTTTGACATTTTCGCTTTCTATACCCGTTGTTATTATTACGTGATATAAGCTCTCATTGAATGAAATCATAATCATTAAAGTCAATTATACCATAGAGAAACAATAGCGTAAGTATATATACCATGGTATAGGGCGTTTATGTCGCAACTATTACTGTTATCCCAAGTCGATTACTGTCGATTATTGTTGATTTCTACTGTTTTGACCGGGTAAGAGTGTATGAACGGCACAATATGAGAGACTACCAGCGTCATAAAGCTTCACGGGAAAGAACTACGTGGGCTATCGGCTTGAGATAACAGTAAAAGTTGCGACATAAATGCCCTATGTCATGGGATATCTACTTATGCTATTGTTTCTCTATGATTATACTAAGCGAACAATTTCTGTTTGAATATGAGTGTTTGCGGATATGTATGTATGTCTGACGGATCTCGAAAACGCCTCTAACATTTTTTTATTAAATCAGGAATAGAGTACGTTTGCGATAAAAAAATTATTTTGGAACAGGTCTCAACTCTGGGAAAAATCGCTGAAGCTCTTTCAGAAAGGATTATTGGTCCCTCAAGTAGCAGCTGATCAAAAAACGTTTCCATACTCTGTTGAAAACGTGAGAAAGAAAGTGTGAGCAAGTGGAAAAGATTGTAATAGCTTCAGTTGAGTTACCAAATTTAGCGATCTTATTTTAAAACATTGCAGTGTATTCATTGAACATCTGGAAGAATAGGTACAGAAAGTGACCGGATGATAGTAAAATAAATTTAAAATCTCTCCAAACATATGGTAGTTGAATTGATGTTTATTGTGAGGTGATAGAAATGCGACTAATTTCTTCAGCTTCTGTTGTATTGGTTTGTCTGTTGTTCTATGTTTCTGTTTATATGTTTAGATGCTCAGATGTTTGGATGTTTAGATATTTAGATGTTTATATGTTTGTATTTCGCTAGATCTTGAAAACGGCTCTAACGATTCTCACGAAATTCAGATCATAGTAGGTTTATAAGATTAAAATTCGATTGCACTAGGTCTCATCCCTGGGAAGACTCACTGAAGGACATTGAAAGGATAATTATTATTCATCCTTGGAAAAACAGCTGATAATAATTATTTCGTCGTCTGTTGATGATGGAAGTGAGTGAGCAAGTTCATGTGTCTGGGACTGTGTCAAAAGTATGACTCAGCTGTTGAACTTTTGTAATCATTCAATCAGGTACTTAGTGTCGGTTGCAAAAAAGCCGTATTATTTTCAATCCTGATAAATTTCAGTGGATCCATCTTTTTGATATGGTCTTCTCTGATTTGGTTTACGTGAATTTAATCAGGATTAAAATTCAACCGGCTTTTTTGAGGGAAATTTTTGCATTTCTCTGGGAATTAATCTCAATTTACTGTGATTAGATAGAACATTTCAGTATGAGCTATGAATGTTATTATAATATCTTCTTTCGAAATACATTTCTTTATTCTTCTGTACTCCAGAGCGAAGCTCGGTCCCCGATATTGATGTCATTACATGACACAAGACAAATCTATTGATATTAATATTAATGAATCACAAGTGAATACTAAAGTTCTCAATTTAGATAGAAATTATTGAAATCAGAATTTTATTATTGAGATTACCATTAAAATGTCTAATTGAGAATTCCCGCTTTTATATTCATGGTAGGCCTAGTAAAGTTTAGGAAATGAGAAATCAGCCACATTAAATGTTAGACTAATTATTATGAATGGATTCTTATATATGAATGGACTTCCATGGAACAAAGAATCAGTGGATTGGCTGCTTCTACTCTTCTGAATAAGTGAAACGAAGAGTAAAGCTGCATTCACACCAAAGTTATTAACAAAATGTAAACATTTGATGAACATATGTGTTAGTCAAGTTCTGTTCAATCTAATAGAATCCATAAGGATTAAGTTATCAACATTTTGTCAATAACTTCGGTGTAAACCAGCTTAAGCGATAGGCTATGCCAGAAATTCCAGAATAATCAACAGATCCATGGATACGAGAGTCAACCAATTCCAAATAAACTTGATTTGGAATTCTATTTCCAATTGCATCAAGCAAAAGCAAAAATAGCATGATCACTGCTAATTTGATAACTGTCGACGAGAAATATTAATTGCCAATGGATAAAGTCGAGGTTGCCTCTTAAGCTCCGCCCAATATTCCACAAAATTCGCTGCAATCAGTCTACTATTTTACAGAGCACTTCCAACACATCAATTAATAATTCAAATGATTGGACTCAATAATTTTCATGCCAAGCTGTGGCCTAATTTCATTATTTATTACCGATAGAGGGCAGATCATAAGATGCTCCTAGCAAATAGTAGGTCCATGATACAAAAATTCAAGCTGAGTCTCATCTCTGAGATAACTTGATAGGAAAAATTGATCATCCAAGTGGCAGCTTATTGAAACAGAAATTTCCATCGTTTGTTGAAAACTAAAGAGAGGAAGAGAGAAAATCAACAGCTGTGGTTATAACATTTAGCAATATATTTTGGAAACATTGCATGATTCAATAAAAATATTCGCTGATGTCAAGATGAGTGCATAAGAGCAACTGGGTGACACCATAAGGCATCACTAACTTTTGATTGTTTTTTAAAATACGCAGTTGAATGTGTTGTTCAAACTGAGGTGATAGCAACGCAACTAATCATCACACTTACTGACAACGATTTTTGGGTAACTAAGTATTATAGAAATGTATTTGAATGAAACTTGAAACGGTCCTATATATAATAACATTTTCATCGAGGGAGAGTACCTTTTCGAATACAAAATTGTATGACAGTGACGAGACTATATTAATTTATCATTCAAGTTATATTCAGCAAGCAATTTTTGTTTGTATGATGGATTTAAAAAACGATTATAACGGCTTTGGTAGAATTCAGGTTATAAATATTTCACAAAAATAGTCTAATCATTTAATTCCCGTAGCGAAGCACGGGTACCCTGCTAGTGAGCTAATAAAATACTACAGTCAAGTGTCAAGAAAGAAAACTAATTAAGAGAAAGATTATTCTGAACATGTGAGACCTATTTGAAATAAGCAAACAAATTATATATTATCAAGAATCAATAATAATAAAATTCAAAATGGAGCATCACTACAAAATAACCTATATGACAGAAGCAACATTTATACCAAAGGAGTTAAGTTAAGAATTAATTTATAATACTGTGCTTTGTAACTAATAAGTAACTAATACAGTTTCATACTATTCTGAACTCCTATACGTTACAAAATAGAAACTACATCAATAACAAGAAAATAAAACTAATTTCGGCTCATACGTAAAAGTTCTTTCGCCAAACTGAAAATACCGAATGACAAAAATTCAAGGTTAGACACACTAATATTCCTTACAGAAATTGAAAACTAATATTTGCTGTGAGTGAATCAAATGATTATTCAGAATATTTATCAAGCTCAACATTACTAAGAGATAATAACTCAAAAACAACTTCATCTCCTTTGAGATAAGCATGAATTGAGACAAACACAAGTTCAAGAGAAAGACAGTAAAAAATAGGCCGAAGTCTATTTTGGCAATATTAATTCATGTTGGAAGATAATTAAATACAGATCGAAAGGAAGAAACCATTTCTTAAATTTCAAGTCAGACAATGCCAAAATCCAATGTAGGAGTCAGTGACGAAGCATTCAGAAGTGAATCCAGAGTAATAGTTCAGCTGTTCAACAACAGTTTTTCCAACTTGCAAAACAAAATACAAAAGTATAAATCTTTTATGAATCATAAACTGACAAAATTCGATAATAATTATTGAAATTACGGAATTTGAAATATAGTTAACTATTGAGAATTTAATTTTGGTACAACCACAGATTACGCGGTGCAGACGGATGGAGAGAAAAAGGGTACAGATTCAGGGGACATTATGGGGTATTTGGGAGGCGGTTACAAACGGGATATTTAAGACTTGAGTGGGTTATGAAAAAGGAAAGGTGTAGCTTATGAATTGATAGAAAAGAGGAGATTTGAAATTAGAAATCAAAAGAGAATTAGACTAAAATTGGAGAAAGGAATTGTAGAATTGAACTTGAATGAAATTTATTTTTCATTTTTATTGAACATTCAATATATATTTGATAGCTGTGAAATTTATTATGATATGGTGAAATTTATTTCAATTCAATCAAACAGTTGGTGTAGAGTTGATAGCTATGGTACTATTGCTGTCTGTTGAGACCAGGACTGGAAGCAGCTCCAAGCACCCAAATAAAAGCCAATCCTTTCGTCTTGACATCTATGGAGGGGGTTGTGGGAGGGAGGGTGGCAAGGACTTTGAATTTGAAGCATTGCTCGAAGTTCTTGTTGTGCTTAGAGCCATGGGTAGGGATGGGTAGGGAAGTATTATTTTTAAAGGAAGTCCTGTGACTGTTGATCCTGAGGTTTAGGGCAGTGGTGGTTTCACCTATGTAGAAGGCAGGAAAGAAGTTGCAGGAAAAGAGGTAGATGCAATTTCTGGAGTTGCAATTACTGGATTGATGGATTTGGTGGGTGTAGTTTGTGATAGGACTGGTAAAGGAGATGAAAGAATCAGTGATGGGACAGGTTTTACAGCGGCGGCGATTGCAAGGTAGGGTACCAGGTGGAGTTTGGATTTCATCAGAGGTGAGTGATTTGTTTTTACTGAAAATTTTCTTGAGGTCGGGAGGTTGCTTATAAATGAGGGTGGGTGGTTGCTGGAAAGGTGTTTGGTAGAGGGATTGGAGGAGTCGACATGGAACAGATCTTTAAGGACAGGTTTGAGGTTTTCAATTCCAGGGAAGTAGGCGGTACAGAGCTCTGGAGTTTGTGGGATTTGGGAATTTATTGTGGTTGGATTAGTGCCAGTTTTGGGGGAGATTTGTTTCTGTAACAACCTTCAGGATAGTTACATTCCAGGAGGGACTGATGGAGTTTTTTAAAGTACTGGTCAAGATGGTGGGGATCACTGCAAATATTTTGGCTTCGGATTGAGAGGGGATGTGGGAGGGATCTTTTGATGTCGTGAGGATGGAAACTCTCAAAGTGTAGGAATTGTCGAGTGTGGGTGGATTTGGTGAAAGTATTGGTGGATAAGGTATTGGAGTTGGAAAGGATTACATTTACATCTAGGAAGTTGATTGAGGATTCAGAAATACTCCAGGTGAAGGAGACAGAGAAGTTGGAGTTGAGTTGATTGAGGAAGTAGGAGAGGGTATCATGTCCATGAGGCCATATGAGGAATATGTCGTCAATGAAACAGAGCCATATCAGGGGGGATAGGGTTTGTTTGGAAAGGAAATCCTGTTGAAGGAGACCCATGGACCGGTTTGCATAGGATGGTGCCATCCTGGTGCCCATCGCTGTACCCTGGGTTTGAAGATAATCTCCTTTAGGTACCTTCTCCATTCTGGAGGTTGGCTACCATCAAGGCAATTCTCACCTTGTCCACTGCGGCTCGAAAGTGGTCCTGTGACAAGCAGTTGAATGCCTTCCTCAGGTTTCCCAACCAAGACATTCTTCCACATCCCACTGAACGCCTGACAACAAGTTTACCTTGTATTATGAGGTGCAGAATTACATACTTAGGTCCTCTCATAATGTGCCCAAATTATTTCAACTTCCTGATCGTAATTTCACACACAATATCCAGTTGTTTACCCATACGTCTGAGAACTTCCGCATTTGTGACTCTATCTGTCCAAGATATATGAAGCATACATTGGTAGGTCCACATTTCGAACGCCTGAAGTTTGGCCTCACATTCCTTATTCATAGTCCATGCTTCTAACCCATACAAAAGAACAGGAAACACATAGCACTGTAAGAGGCGGGTTCTGACCTCAAGAGACAAATCACGAGCCGACAGAAGACGTCTCATTTCTATAAATGCAGCTCTGGCTTTCTCAATTCGTATCTTGATCTATGGCATGTGATTTGAATTGCAGCAAACGTGGGTACCAAGATAGTTATGGGCTTCCACTCGTTCTATTTTATCCCGTCCAGCAAAAACGTGATCTTGGGGAATTCCTTGCTTAGTGATGACCATATACTTCGTCTTCTTGGCATTTAATGTGAGGCCATATCCCTTACTAGGCCCTATCAGATTGCTTAGCATTCTTTGCAGGTCTTCTATGATTTCAGCAAGAAGTACAGTGTGTTATGTAAGAATAACATCTGCATAGCGTATGCTATTAATATGGGTGCCATTGATGACAATGCCTGCTGCTTCACCTTCTAAAGCTTTCACAATGATATGCTCAGAATACACATTGAACAAGAGCGGTGAGAGCACACATCCTTGACAGACCCCACATCTTATTGCAAGCTCTCGACTGGTCTTTGATTGGACTTGCACTTCTGCTTTTTGATGGAAGTATAGATTTTTGATTATACGTATGTTTCTAGTATCAATGCATGCTTCTTCCAGAATTTTCATCAATGGGTTGTGACTTACCTTATCAAATGCTTCATTGTAATCAATAAAGCATGCATAGACATTTTTATTCACATCCAGACACCGCTGAATCATCACATTATAAGATGATTTTCATCTTCAAACCTGAAGGCACTGCTTGTGAGCACCAGTTTGGCAAGGTTTACTAGGAAGGTGGTTGAAGGGGTGGAGGGTGTGTGTAGTGAGGAAAGGAAATGCTCAAGGGATTCTAAGCCTTCGGAATGGGGGATGGAAGTGTAGAGGGAGGCTACATCAATGGTAACAAGAAGGAGTTGTTGGTCAGTTGGAAGGGTTGTGTTTCTTAAGATGTCTATGAAGTGGAAGGAGTCTCTGATATGAGAGGGTACAGAAGCAACAATTTGTTGGAGGTGGAAATCAAACAAGGGCAGAAATTCGTTCTGTTGGGCTATTTATGCTTGAAACAATGGGACGACCAGGATTGCCCTCTTTATGAATTCTTGGAAGAAGATAGGAGTGTGGTGTGTTGGGAGAGTCTGGAGAAAGGATGTTGATGTCTGAGTCCGAGAGGCCTTCAGATGGACCGTATTGCATCAGAAATTTGAAGACTTTCTTTTGAATTTGTGGAGTAGGGTCAGAAGGCAGGAGTTGATACTGTTCAGGGTTGGTGAGTTGCCGGTTGGCTTCATTGATGTAATCTGTGGTGTTCAGTAAGACTACAGTTGAGCTTTTGTCAGCTTTGGTGATGAAAAAACTGGGGTCAGAGCGAAGGTCTTTGATGGATTTGAACTCTTGGGGTGTGAGGTTGGGGATTGGAGTGAGGGATTCAATCAATTTTTCAGAGCTGACTTTGTTCAGGAGTAAATTGCAGAAGATTTCAACAGGGTGGTTGGCTAGGAGAGACTTGCTGGGTTCACGATTGGAATTTGGGGCAAACGTTTTGATGATTTGGTCAGAAGTAGTCGCGGGGGGAGGGCAAGAAGGGTCAGAAGTGTTGTTACCACTGAAGTATACTTGCCATCTGAGATATCTAGTGAAGTGAACAGTATCAGAGTGAAGGTTTATGGTATTGAGTTTGGGAGTTGGGGCAAAAGAGAGACACTTGTTGAGGACTGATTGATTTGTAGGTGAAAGGTTTCTTGAGGATAGGTTGAGGACAGTGGGATTTTCAACGTTTTCTTGATGGATTGAAGGAGATGTAGATTGTTGGGGCGAACGTTTGGGTAAGAAAGGCGGAATATGGCAGGGTGGTGGTAGGTTCAAGAGTGAGGTGATGACAAACCCAGCCTTGCCTCACTATATGTCAATATTTCTATTGACATCGCAACATCTCATTACGGACTTCCTATGTGCTTTAAACTACTGTTTCAATACCAGTAAACAATTCTATCACAGAGTGATGTGTTCATTACAGCTAATAAGTTCATATGCTAAATCATAATATCACAACATGATCTTTGAATCATGATGATCTTCCCGTTCTACGTTAGCTGCTCGGTCGACAATTTCGAGAACATAGGTCTGTAAGATGGATTAATATATAATTATTATTTGCCTTCCCTATCAAAATTTCTGGTCAGAAGCCATCCTCGATAATCGTACAACATATTCTCGAAGTTTCATGCCGTTCTGTCGAGTAGTTTTCGAGTCTATAGGGAACAAACAAACTAACAAACAAACAACTAACACAGAAACAGACATTCATTTTCATATGTAGATATATAGATCGAACTGGGATCATGCTAGTGGACCATCAACCATTCTGAAGACTCCATAATTTTCGAATATAAACAAAATAATAAATACACCGCAATCATGGGGAAAATATAGATTGGTTATCCTATAGTATAATTTAAAGTTTATAAAGCAAAACGGAGATACTTTCCCAGTACAGGCAAACTAATGATTGTCAGTAATAGGATCGCAGAATAGAGTTCTTATTATGTATTCATTCAATGATACACAAAACACAATATTCATTGAAATGAAGGACCAACAGATTCAAATCTTGAACTAGATGATTGTTTTTGCTTCTTACTTCTTGAAATTGTATACAAATGAAGCTACTGGATTCTCATATATCAGTATGACAGTCCATATTTGCTAGTTCAGTGAAATATTCTTTTCAAGAGCTCTAAATAGGACTAGTCCCGTTTTTTGACATAGGAGAGAATATTCTTCTTTGATGGGACTAGTCCCATTTCAGAAGTCATGAGAAGAATATTTTCCGGACACAGACTGTGAAGCTGATATGTGGGAATCGAAATTAATAAAACCTACAAGCAAAAACTCACTACAATTCACGTACGGTATGATAGCTGACTTATAAACAACATTTCCATATTCTTTGTTGTCATTAACGTTCATTTCACACTATCAATTCCCTTCATGAGAACTATAGGCTAAATGTCATGTAAGTTGTTATTGTAACTTAGTGTCTATGTAAGTTGAATAAAAACTAAAAAACTCAAGTCCAAAGTCCGATTGAGCCGAGAGTGCATCCGTTTATAGTTGAACAGTTATTTATTAGTCATTTTGCTGTTTTGTAAAATGATAAGTGCTCTTCATATTTTTGAATCACGTATGGTTCACGTTATATGTCTGTATGTTTTATGGCTACATTATAGAGCATCAATGACCAATGATTTTTTATCTGAGAATAGAATATTGAATTGAAAATATTAGAATTCATAGAATAAGAAAAATACAGTCACTATTTAAGCATGATTTATCTAAAATATAAACATGGAACAGCCATCATTTTAACCACTCTATTTCTAGGATGAATAATGTTGTTACATGTGTGTACTTCTGTTAAATTGGTGCATCCAAAACCATATTAACAACTCGACTACAGACCATATTAACAACAATTTACTAGTAGTTCTGTGAACAGTGACCTCGCGCAGTTATAACGACGTCTCAAACTATAAGCACATCCACACTGATACACTAACTACTTATTTGATCAGATCATGCTTACACAGGATTTAATTAACATATAATAACGCTTTTCGTTATTATATTAACGCTTTCCGTTATATTATTATAACGCTTTCCGGAATTCAGCGCAAGAAAACCAGAATACATCTAGGCGCCCAGACGAGCTGTTATAAGTTATTTGCATCCTATTAAATAGTGCATAAATATTGCATTCAATGAGGCATGCAATGAGGCATGCAATTTATAGTCTACACAGCTGTTAATTTTTTACCAAGTTACATTGAGATATTGAATTGCATGTGTCATGTGGCATGCAATTTATAGTTAACTCGACAGCTGATTTGAGATGAATAATTCTATAGTCTGATTTTTACTCTAATATTGACATATGAATGAGGATCCTTTTTCCTTTGATATTATCGTTGAAATGCAAAATTTCCAAAAACCTTGTATATACGTCGACGCGCAATTTGAAAAGGAACATACCTGTCAAATTTCATAAAAATCTATTACCGCGTTTCGCCGTGAATGCGCAACACATAAACATTTAAACATTCAAACATTTGAACATTAAGAGAAATGTCAAACCGTCGACTTGATTCTTAGACCTCACTTCGCTCTGTCAATTATCAGTTTTGTTGAAGACCTGTTCGAGTATTCTCTTACATAATATTATGTAACGTATATGTCAGTCATGTACTGTTATGTTAACGCTCATTAAAAAATACTTTCCCGTATATTGTATGTAACTTATATCAATATTGATTATATTTAAGTTGAAGGTGGTCATTTTCTAGCATTTACGTTTTTTTTTGCAGAGCCTAAGTGCATCGAGATCGGTTGTGGAACATTACCTATCGGCACGCCAAGTGCGGAACCGTCCTAAGCCTGTTATTGCAGAAAACATTAAAGAGCATCTTACTCCAGAAAAGAGATGTTGGACATCTCTGACGTAGTAACGCCCCAACACTCCTAACAGCCTAACCTACGGTAACACTCTAACTTAGGGTGGTAACACTCTTTACTATGTTCACCTAGTGTTGGTTTCTGATGAGAAAGCTAAGTCGTCAATTCAGCTTCAAATATGTGAACTGTAGTATGTAATAAATAAAGATGTTAAGAGCTACAATGTGTAACACTTCATTCATTACCACACCAGAATTCCAACATAAATAAATTGAATATTTACTTGAAGATCTGTTGAACACGAAGGATATAATAACCCTCGCGGACTAAAAGCTTAATAAAAGCACACATGAAAGTCAAAGAAGGATCGACTGGTTGAGTGCGGATCACAGCTTAAAACATAGGTGTTGACCGACTCGTTGAATGTGTACCAACGGCTTAACCTACAATGCCAATAAATGGTTGAATGAGAACAAAAAACAATTTCAAGTAATTAGCCCATTCAAGGAGGGATGTCTTTTTGACAAGAATGTGTTTGAGTAATTGTTTTGAGTTATTTCAGTATGAATTATTCAGTTGATTCCATTATACTGTCATACTCGTACAAGATGACAGAACAAAAATGAAGAAATCACTTAATTGTGAAGGTATGAGATCAATTCCAATACAATCCGGTTAGATTTGAATGGCAAACAGAAGTCACCCAGTTTTCCCGATTACAGTATTTATATTCATCTATTCATTTATGGATTTTGAAAATAAACTGGTATAACATGTGAAATAGTGAGTATTTTGCCATTACATACCTCTCAGAAATTCACTGTTTTACCACCACCATTGGAATAATAATTATAATTGCTCCTGAATTGATGAGTGAATGAGAAACGAATGAAGTTACAGATAAGAAACATTGGAGTCAGATAGAATAATGAATGTACGTGGGTCATATTTTTCAACCTCCGATTACATATCATAAGACTGAAACGCTTTGAGTGCATATATAATTGCAAAAGAAAATAAAATTATGTGATTATGGATAAGTGAGAAGAACAATCAACAGAATATTGAAACTAATAGAACAAAAAAAAAAAATAAAATCAACTTCAATACTCCGTCAACCTAATCCTCAGACACATCGATTTAGCAGCATTTCTAATAGACGGATATGATGTCTCTAACAATATGATCTCTCTGAATTATCTATTCGTCACTGTCGGATGGATTAGGTATACTCAAGAATTAATTATGAAATTAGTAATCATGATGTAAATTTAATATACAAACGTAAGAGAAAATAATATTTCAAAATACAAGAAAATTAGGTTTTACAATTCCTACTATGCTGGATTCTGATGATTAGATGTTGATGTATATTGTATTCGTAAATACCTTATTATTATAAGTGGGAGGCCTCCTACACTTCTTTTTATATCGAACATTCACTTATCTTGTACAAAACACATGAACCTCTTCAAGTATTCTATAATTGTGGTGGATTTGTTCCCTTTTCAGTATTTATTTTCGAATGGATTTGTTGACAATTTTCCATGGCCATATCAAAGATTGTGATTCCAAATTCAACTAGATACCATAAGATTCAACGAGATTCGACGAGATTCAACGATATTCAATGAGATGCAATGACCGCTATAGAATAAAAGAAAAGAAACTTTTAACCACTATCATTATAAAGATAAGTTGAAAAATACAGAATCTGTACTTTTTGAAACATGATGCCTTAATAAATTTGTCGACAGAAACAAAAATATTATTCATAAGATAAGATAAGATAAGATAAGATAAGATAAGATAAGATAATCTTTTTATTCAACACAGTACACTTTATAATATACAGTTGAATAACGTCAGGTCTTAATAAGTAACAATAATAAATACACAATAAAAAACACACATGGAAGACTAGAGTAGGCCTACCTACAAACTATGCTACCTTCTATCACTGAAATCCTTCACACTGTAGTAGGCTTGTGAAACCAGGAATTTATACACTTTACTCTTAAAAATTTTTATATCAGACAAGGACTGCAGCTCGGTAGGTAAGTTGTTAAACAATTTAGCTCCAATATAAGAGGGCATTTTCTCGTACAGATGCAGTCGGTGTTGTCTCAAAGACAGTTTATTCCTCCCTCTGGTGTTATAAGTGTGGATATCAGCAATTTTATTTAGATCAGATAAGTGCTTGTGAGTGAAAATTAACAGTTTGAATATATAAATTGATGGTAGTGTAAGTATATTTAAGTCAACAAAAGCCTGTTTACAAGAATCATTGGACTTCAGCCCTGCCAAGTAGCGGATTGCTCTTTTTTGTAGTCTAAATATTTTTAAAAAGTGTAACTCTGCAGTGCTTCCCCACAACTCTATGCCATAAGCCACATGTGAATAGAACAGTGAAAAATATACCATTCTTGAAACTGACATTGGAACAAGTCTCACAATGTTTCTGATAACAAATAAGCCTTTACTGACCTTGTCGATAATAAAATTAACATGCTCATCCCATGCAAGTTTTGAATCAAACTT